>NW_026062672.1:0-27793 GCF_023897955.1 Schistocerca gregaria | reverse complement strand
ACACTAGATCGCGTGTTTTCTTTCTCGCTTCTTTCCAAACTAGCCCATCGCCATGTCCGGACGCGGAAAGGGAGGCAAAGTCAAGGGCAAGTCAAAGTCCCGCTCAAGCAGGGCTGGGCTCCAGTTCCCGGTCGGCAGAATCCACCGCCTCCTGCGCAAGGGAAACTACGCCGAGCGCGTCGGCGCCGGGGCGCCCGTCTACCTCGCCGCCGTCATGGAGTACCTCGCGGCTGAGGTGCTCGAGCTGGCCGGAAACGCGGCCCGCGACAACAAGAAGACGCGCATCATCCCGCGCCACCTGCAGCTCGCCATACGCAACGACGAGGAGCTCAACAAGCTCTTGTCGGGCGTCACCATCGCACAGGGAGGTGTCCTGCCCAACATCCAGGCCGTCCTGCTGCCAAAGAAGACCGAGAAGAAGGCCTAAAAGAGAGACAGCGCAATCGGCAACCGCCGCGTGCTCCCTTGGCACGCAGCGCGCCATTTGCCGCCTCGGCTCAAAAAACAAAACACAATCGGCCCTTTTCAGGGCCACCACACAAACCTACGTCCAAAGCAGAATTCCAGTCGTTCGTCGCACCACTTTTCTCTCTCTCTCTCTCTCTCTCTCTCTCTCTCTCTCTCTCTGTGTACGGTTTTTTTTTCCTTCTTACACACACAGGCGCCGCCATCTTGTACACACGTACTTGGCCACCTCCTCCACTCAACTCCACGCACGCACAGTCTCGCGACCATTAACCAGCACACGTGGCGCACAACAACACACCTCAAAAATAACCCCTCGGCGCTCAGCCGCGCCGCAACACACAGCCCATCCACCGACAAGAAGCATACAAGCAAAGAGGGAGGGGAAGGAAGGAAGGAAGGAGCTCACACAACGCAAGGGCACGCTTCCTTCCCTCCCAACCGCACCGCACACCACGTCAAAAAAAACTCCAAACAAAACTAAAAGGCCAAGTAGACTAAAAAGGAAAAGAAAAACCAGCAACACAGACTCTTTCGCACTTTTCAACTTCCGAACACTGTGGTGGCCCTGAAAAGGGCCGTTTTTCAATCTATCTCTCTTTCCTTCCTTCGGTCTCACACCGCCTAACCGCCGAAACCGTACAGGGTGCGCCCCTGCCTCTTCAGGGCGTACACCACGTCCATGGCCGTCACAGTCTTGCGCTTGGCGTGCTCAGTGTACGTCACCGCGTCGCGGATCACGTTCTCCAGGAACACCTTCAGCACTCCGCGCGTCTCCTCGTAGATCAGACCAGAGATGCGCTTCACGCCGCCCCTGCGCGCCAGGCGGCGGATCGCGGGCTTCGTGATGCCCTGGATGTTGTCGCGCAACACCTTGCGGTGCCGCTTGGCGCCACCCTTGCCGAGCCCCTTTCCTCCCTTGCCGCGGCCTGTCATTCTTCTTCTTCAAGCGTCTCAACCACAATAATATAAAAAACAGAAAGCAAGGCAAGCTCCTCACCCGGCGCTAGCGAGTCGGCTACGGTTGTGGCGCCCAGCGCGCGCGCCGCCCCCCTATATAGACTCTGGGGCCCCGCGGCCCGCCCTCCCCTCCCCCCACCACCGCGCACCGAGGGCATATAAGCGCAGCACCCGGGGCGCGCGGGCCCGTTGTCAAGGCAGCACCGGACGCCGTCGCGCACGCATATCCTCCACGCCGCATCCGCATCCGCATCCGCATCCGCAGTAGCCATGGCCCGGACAAAGCAAACGGCCCGCAAGTCCACCGGCGGAAAGGCGCCGCGCAAACAGCTCGCCACCAAGGCGGCGAGGAAGAGCGCGCCCGCCACCGGCGGCGTCAAGAAGCCCCACCGCTACAGGCCGGGCACCGTCGCCCTGCGAGAAATCAGGCGCTACCAGAAGAGCACAGAGCTGCTCATCCGCAAGCTGCCATTCCAGCGCCTAGTGCGCGAGATCGCCCAGGACTTCAAGACCGACCTGCGCTTCCAGAGCTCCGCAGTCATGGCCCTGCAGGAGGCCAGCGAGGCCTACCTCGTCGGCCTCTTCGAAGACACCAACCTGTGCGCAATCCACGCCAAGCGAGTCACCATCATGCCCAAGGACATCCAGCTCGCGCGCCGCATCCGCGGCGAGCGCGCCTAAACCCGCACACCGCCAAACAAACAAAACGGCCCTTTTCAGGGCCACTAACGTCTCTCCGTCGCGAGCAAAACTTTGTCGGTCGCAACGACTAGTTCCCCACTCACTCTCCAGTCCAGTCGTCCCACCCCCGGCCCGGCCCGGCGCCGCCGTTTCCAAAAGAAAAAAAAAAGCACCGCACCGGCCGAGCCAAGTCGCAAGCGTCAATAGCGCCACCCACACAGGCCACGGCACAAAACGTGACGCCCGGAAAGCAAAGCCAAAAAAGACTATTCCAAAACCACCACCAAGACAAACAAACAAACGCGGCGCAAAATAAATAGGTAGAAATAATAAAAGTAAAATACACTTTATGTAACACCAACCGCGGCGCCGCCGCCCACGCCCGCCAACGACCCCACAATCCAACCACCATCCACACATGAAACAAACAAACGCCAGCAAGCAAGACAGACAGACAACAAGGCAACCGACCGACCACGACACGACACGACAATCAACACCTTCCCGACGTGCTTTGATGGCCCTGAGAAGGGCCGTTTTTGTTTTTGTCCGGGACCGCGCGACAGCCTCTGGTTGCGCGCCGGCCACCAGGCGACGGTGTCAACCGCCAACCCTTCCCTGCCCTTTTTACTTCTTCTTCTTGGGCGAAGCCTTCGCCTTAGACGGCGTCGCCGTCGCCTTCTTCGGGCGCGGCGCCTTCGGCTTCTTCGTCGGAACCTTGGCGGCCTTCTTCGCCTTCGACGGCGACTTGGCCTTGGCCGGCTTGGCCGCAGCCGCCTTCTTCGCACCCGCGGGAGCGGCCGACGCCGCAGACGCCTTCTTGGCGGCGCCCGCCTTCCGACCGGTCGCCGCCTTCACGCCGCCAGCCTTCTTTGCGCCGGCCGCACGGGCCCCCTTCTTCTCCTTGCTGGCCGGAGCGGCGCGCTTCTTCTTCGCACCACCGCCGCCACCACGAGCCTTGCCGCCCTCGGCCGCCCCGCCGCCGGCGCCGGCAAGCTTGAAAGAGCCCGACGCGCCCTTCCCCTTCGTCTGCACCAGCTCGCCAGCCACGACGGCCGACTTGAGGTACTTCTTGATAAAGGGCGCCAGCTTCTCCGCGTCCAGCTTGTAGTGCGCGGCAATGTACTTCTTGATCGCCTGCAGCGACGACCCGCCGCGCTCCTTCAGACTCTTGATGGCGGCCGTCACCATCTCAGAGGTGCGCGGGTGCGCAGGCTTGGCGCGCGGCTTCTTCGCAGACGACGCAGACTTGGCCTTCTTCGTAGTGCCGGTGGCGGCGGGTGCCGCGGCAGTCTCGTTCGTAGCCGCCTGGTCTGCCATCTTTTGCCTGTTCTCTTTTCTTTTTTCCCCTTGCTTTCGCTTCCTTCTCTCCTTCGACGACGCACAACAGCGAGGGGCGCGCAGCAGAGAATAGCCGCGCACGCGCCTGGCCCAGCCAGTGTCGCGGGCGGGCGCGGACGGCCGAGAGAGCGGCCGCCACTCGGCGCGCCGCCGCGCCGCCGCGCCGCGCCTCCCGCGCTTGCTACCGCCCAACGTCCGACAGCCTGCGCGGAGCAGCCCCCAACCTGCGCCGCAACCACCCGCGCCATTCAAACCACCGAGGATGGGGCTACACACACCGACACCACGGTCGCCAACCAGTCGCCGCGGCGGCGCCGCAAACCACGGCCAAACTGCAGCCACCGCGCGCCACAGCCTGGGTCGGCCCGCCGAGAATCGCCGCCCCCGCCCAAATGCCGCCCCCACAGCCCCAGCCGACGACCCGCCACAATGGCCAAACCTTCGTCAAAACTCCCACACCGTCGCCGCGGCAGCCCGGCCACCGCGGCCGGCGCCACAGCCACACGAGCCGAGTCGTGCGGCGATGACGGCCGTGCACAAACGCACCTCCGCCGCCCCATCGCCTTCCGCCGTTTTCCCGATCGGCCCGCAGCCGTCGGGCCACGGCCGCGGGCCGTCCTCCTCCTCTCGCCTCGCCCGCCAACACCCACAGCCCTTCCAACACATTTTTTTTTTCTTTTTTCTTTTTTTTTTTCTACTTTTTTACGATCGCCGCCTGCGCAACATGGCACCGGCCGACGGAGCGCCAACCCCCCCGCCACAGGCGAAAACAAGACAACGATAAACAAACAAACAAAATAAATTACCAGCCAGCCCCAACTACAGACACACCGAATCTGCCCTCACAGCCGACCTTACACGCCTCAACGTCAAAACAAAGGTGGTTTCTTTCTTTCAACGGTTACCTTACCTTAGGTTACGTCAGGTTAGGCTAAGAAGGCGTCAGGGTTAGGTTAAGCGTTGACGTGACGTCACGTCTTAACGTAGGCGTTAAGCTAAGGTTGCGGTCACGTACGTTAGGTTAAGGCGACTTGGGGGTTGGCCTAAGGGCTTACGTTAGGTTACGTTAGTTTAGGTGGCTGCGTTAACGGCTTAAAGAAGTTTAGGAGGTTAAGGCGTCGAGGCGGCCGCACCCCCTTAGCTGCTGCGGCTCGGCCACGCCACGCCACGCCACGCCACGCTTTGGGGTTTCATAAGGTCGCGCGGCGGGTCGTCGGCACGCCGCAAAGGACAAAACTGCAAGACGACGTCGAAAAACAAACAACAGGTAAAAAATAAATAAGTAAAAATAAACGACGCCGACAGGCGGGGATCAGCAGAACGAGCAGATTCCGGAGAGCGAACGAGACACACACGCACGCACGCACACACACACACACACACACAAACCCCCCCGAGCCGAGAGAGCACAGCACCACCACGTGTCGGCCTCCGCTCACCCGACTCGGCTGGGCTGGGCTGGGCTGGGCTGGGCTGGGCTGGGCTGGGCTGGGCTGGCGGCCGGGCCGGATGCACGTGCACGTACACGTACGGCTACAGCCACTACCCGTACACAGCCGCTCTTCACGCAACACCAGCCAAATGGCGCGCCCGCGGCTCGTCGCGGTCGCAACGCCACGCCGGCACACTTTCGGCACCACCGTCTTCGCGCGCACCGCAAACAAAAACGCAGCCGACACACACAGAAAAAAAAAAAAAACAACACAGAGCGCGAGAGACGGGCGGCGGCGCACCTTTCGCCAGCCGGCAGGCAATCGACTCGCCCAGTACGACAAACGTGCACGCCACCCCACCCACCAACCAACCAGTCGTCGTCGTCGTCGTCCCGAAATCAAACAAACTCTCAAAAGGCACAGCCCCTGCTGCCAACGGACGCAGGCGCCACGCAGCTCCCTTCCCGCCACACTCGATTCGCAGCGCAACTCACCCGGCACACCGTCAAACGACGGGCTGGGCTCGCCGCATCGCCGCAACCTACACACCTTCCCCGCCACGACGCACAGCCCCACCAGACGCCCGTGCCGCAACGACACTACCGCACTACTCCTCTCGCCCTTGCCATACACGACACAACACGCCAAAAAATGAAAATCCAAATACAAACAAAAACACCGCCCCCACGACCCAAACACATGCACGGCGCGCCAACACACGCGAGGCAAGGCACGCAGCAAACGGCGTCCCCTCCGCGTCGCGCCATCAACCTACACACACAAGGCAACACCAACAACAAACAGCCAGCCAGCCAGCCAGCCAGCCAGCCCCACTCTCACGCCGCAAAAACAGAAAACACACCGAAACCGCCAAACGCCGCACATTCGCGCTTCGCACTCACCACACACCTCTCGGCATCCGTTTCGCACACAACGACGCGACGCACAATACATCATCACGGGCTACGCACGCACACCGCGACCCACTTTTTTACGACGCCCTCGCCAGAGCACACGTGCCCACGCCCACACACAGTCGACACAACGACGCAGCGCGCAGCAGACGCGGCCGCAACACATACCTCCCCGACGACGCGCCAACACCGCCAGCCACTGCTCACTCGCCCAAGCAACCCGTGCACACAACTGCCACACGCGTCCACCACGCCGCCGCCAACCACCCGCCCGCCAGGGGGCGCTCACGTCCGCGACAACAGCGCGGCACCGCCGGACCGGGCCGAACCGAGCCGAGCCGCCGCCTCCTCTCCACTCGGCACGCCACGTCCTGCTTGCAAAACACATGGCTCGTCCCTCTGTACACACAACGCGCCTGCCTGCGGTCGCCGCCGGCATCTATCTACCTGCGCATCGGAGCCAGGCCGGCAAGCCCACACTTAAATAATGCACTTCACCAGCCAAACAAACCCACTCTTCCTTTCTTTGCACAGCGCATGCAACAGCAGCCCCAGGAGCCGGGCCCGCCGCCAGCGTCTCCTCCTCCTCTGGGCACAGCCAGCCAGCCGTTCCCACCGCCCCGCCCCTGCTCTGCAGAACAAGAAAAAACGAAAAAGTACCAACACACGCACCCAAAGCGTAAGCCAGACAAGACCAGCCTCTCCAAGGCCACACACACGCAAAAAAACAAAAAAAAACAAAAACACTACAACAAAATAAAATAAAATGAAAAAGAAAAAGCAAGCTGTCGCCTCGCCCCCGCCCGTCCCCCCACCCCACCACATTCGCCCCCTCCGCTTGTTTTCCTTTCTACAATTTCCCTCTTTTCCACCCAATATCCCGCCGCGGTTTACGGGCACCGGCCGATTTTGCGCCCGCCCACATGTGTGCCTACTCCCCACCACCATTCCCTCCGCAGCCCGCAGCCCGCAGCCCGCAGCCCGCAGCCCGCTTTTCCCCCCTCCCTGACACCACACCACACCACACCACACCACACCACACCACACCACACCACACCGACGGTGCTGACGTCGACACGCACCCAAGACAGGGGCCACGACCGTCTTTTTTCCTGGGCCCATCCCCGCACCGCACCTCCTTCCAATCATCAACGCTGTGGCGCCTGTGTCCGCGCGAGACGCGTGCGCGCCGCCTCTCTCAACATCCGTCCGCCGCCGCCGGCCGCCGCCCGTTTTTCGGCCCCCAGGCCATCCGTCAACCACCACTGCCCCTGCCCGCCCCGCACCACACCACACACCGCTGCTTGCCCCGGCCGTTGCCACCAAAGGCGCCAACCGCAGCCCGCGCGCGCCAGAAAGAGATGGCAAAACTACAGGGACCCAGCCGACCGACGAAAATCAGAGCAATTGGCCGGGAGGATCAAAAAGAGAGCTCCGAAAACCACCGTAGCGAGGCGTGGGAGGAAACGTTACGAGAAGCAGGAAGGGACCAGGAAAAATTCTGGAAATTTCTTAAAACTCGTAAACTAGACACGAAACATCTACATCTACATGGGGAAGGAACGACCCCACAGACCGAGCTGAAGCACTGGCGGATTCACTAGAAAGGCAATTCCAAGCACCAGAAGCGGTAGATGACGAAACTGATGACCACCAGGAAATGGTACTCAGAAGGGTAAAACCGCATCCTAAGTGCCCCGATCAGAACATCTTTCACAATCCAATAAACGCAGAAACCCCGTATCTTATCACATCACAAACATACACACATCCTAAGAAGGCATCAGGCCCAGATTCCATCAAACCGCAACTACTACATCACCTACCTCCAGCAACTATCAATTATCTATCTAACATCAATATATAATGCTTGCTTCAGACTAAACTACTTGGAAACAGGCCCGAGTCATCACATTACCAAAGCCAAACAAGGACTTATTATTTCCGCAAAACTATAGGCCAACTTCCTTGGAAAGGTTCTCGGAAAGCTCATTCAAACTGAACTGAAGAAATTCAATTCTTAAAGGATAACAACATAATCATCCCACAACAATTCCGATTCCGCGAAGAACACAGCACCACCCACCAGGTGACCAGACTAGTCGAGCACATATGTCAGGCCAGAAACATTAGACACAGTACTGGAGCAGTCCTGCTTGACATTGGAAAAGCATTCGGATAACGCCTTATCTACAAGCTCCACCAGTACAACTGCCCCATCCACATTATTGCTTCTTTTCTCCGCAACAGAGCATTCTATGTCCATGTACCAGGAGCGGCAAGTAACACTAGATCCATAGAGGCTGGAGTCCCGCAAGGCTCAGTGCTGGGGCCCATTCTCTACTCAATATACACAAACAAACAGCTGGGAGGACACTTGTCACTATTTGCAGACGACACTGCAGTCTACCGCAGCAGTTCTAACCTGCAATATAGAGTCACAAAAATAGAGCAACACCTACAATCCATCCAGAAATGGGCTAACCAAAAAAACAATAAACGCGGAGAAAACCCAAGCAATACAATACGATTCACATTCAAAAAGAATACCTCCTAACCTGCATATACGCCTCAGAAATAACAATCTTCCATGGTCAGGCACAATAAAGTATCTAGGCATCAAGCTGGACAAGAGGTTGACATTTAGAGACCATGTTACACACGTTTGTAACAAGGCTGCAGCAGCAATATTCAGACTGTACCCAATCATCAAAGGAAACAGAATAAATATGCGCGCCAAAAAGAAAATCTTCAAAACCGTCATAGGAACCAGCCATCACTTACGGCTCTGAAAAATCTCGTCAATGGCCGCAGACACCAAACATAACAAGAGTAAAAAAGGGTGCAGAACAAATACTTCAGAATTACTGCTGATGCCGGCCGGTACCAGACAAACCGAGACATATACACAAACCATAACATACTCAATCAAAATCCCGGAAATCATCCAAAGAAAAATCCATAAAGTTTTTTTTTTTTTTTTTTTTTGTTTTTTTTCCACCAAACCACGGATTCGAACCACCCACTCATCAGAAATCTGGGACCAAAATCCACCCGACCCAAGAACGACATTTCCCATCACGACAAAACACCACAAACTACAACATACCATGATAAACAAAAATAAAATACAAACACCATAACACTCACTCAAACAAACAAACATCTACACACACCCAAGAGACCCTATCATCCCATCATTTTGTTACCCAACATAATCAGACAGAAGGCAGGGATCAAGGACAGATCCGGTCCTTCGAGTACAGGGGGTAAAAAATACCCATCAGACCAGCTCTCTCTCTCTCTCTCCTCCTCGCTTCTCCGTGCCGACGCTGCCCCGCACACGCGTTCGCGTTCGCGTTCGCGCTCGCGTTCGGCCGACACCACACGACAGGTCTTTGGGGCCCCGCCACTGCGCACACGCACGCCTCCTCCTCTTCCTTAGTTCTTTTTCGCTTTTCTTTTCTCCCCCGCCCCCCGCTCTCACCGCCACATCATCCCGCAACCCTTGGGGCATGTTTCCCAACATCAACGCGCCCCAATTCCACTCTCTGCCCGTGCCGCACTCTCCACTTTGCTTCTCCCCGTCCCCTACACACACGACTACCGAAACCCCGGTTGACACACCTTCTCGTAGGACAGGGGTGCGTGCGTGCGTGCGTGCGTTGTCTTGACGGTGACAGCAACAGCAACGGATCCGTCCATCCCATTCCCCCCCACTCGGTAAAGAACCATGTTCAACCCACACTACACAACAAGGGGGGCACACACGAACGCGAAAGAAAGGGCAGGGCAGGGGCAACTATCTCGTACACATTCTTCCTCAGAACCCACATATCGCATCAACGAACGGCAGGCCAATTGCGGACTCAGCCGTGTCAGGCAAATCCAACCCAACCAACACCTCCCACGGAAACCCTGACACTGATCCAGCAGTACGTCCACATACATCGCCACACCAAATACGGGTGACGAGTGAGCAACAAATGGAACAATACACAACAAGGGCTGACCTAATAAAAACTGCACGTCACGTCATACCTTCCAGACAGACGCAGTTCCGACGGGACGGCGGAACCGTATACGTACCTTTCAGCCACAACAACCGACCGACTGGACACGCCCGCGTCTCCAGCCAGCCAACCACCAGGGCCACACAGCCCGCAAGTTTCAGCGTCAACACTTCTTAACGTACGTTGCAAACTTTTCAAAACATTGCCACACACACACACACACACACACACACACACACCACGAAAAGCGTCAACCTCTCTCACACTGGATACACTCAACACTTTTTGTCGGCGGAGCTTGAGGGCCAACGGTTGACACACCCCCACCGGCCACACAGGTTTCCCTTTGAAAATTGCAGTGACGGAGGAGACGCGGCATTACGAGAGGGTTGTTTCCGAGAGCGCGAGCTGGACGGAGCTGCGGCGCCGCCGCCGCCGCCGCCGCCGCCGCCGAGGGGTAATGAACGCACGCGATGCCGCATGACAGCCCATCACCCAAAGTTTCACCCACAACTGCACAGGTCGCACCCCCTTTTCGCGCCATACTAGTGTCGATCGTCAATTACAGCTGACGGTGTTCGCATTTGCCACTTGACGAGAGGGGGGGGGGGGGGGGAAAAGAAAACAAACATCTGACACGCCATGTGTTTCTCTCTCTCTCTGTTACATCTAGGTCATTCGGCAGCCACTGTAAAAAAAAAAAAAAAAAAAAAAAAAAAAAAAAATATTTTTACGACATGGTTGGGTAAGTGATTTAAAGACAACAATTGTGGGTCACACACCATAGACCATTTCGATAGTGTTCTTGTTCTTCTCTTTTTCCTTTTTTTATCGCTCAATTGAAATCAAACCTGGGGATGATGCAATGCTGCGATATGGCACAACCGTCGTCCATTGTACACAACTCGGGAACAAAAAGAAACCAATTCAGGGAACGTTCGTTCCTTCACAACGTTTCTTTCAACGCACTTGGTCTTTACCATCCTGTATATTCAACACACATTTCCTTTCATCAAACTAGGGCATTTCCATAACAGTATTTGCAATACTGCTTCTTCGACGTCATTTCACCATCTTAACTAGAGACAAACAAACAAGAAAATAGCAAAACAGCCTTGAGAACCCCGTCCACCAAATTTCAGTTAGCACGGCATCCAAGATTCTTTTCCGGGGAGTGCAGTGCAGCTGACGCTGCTCAGACCATATACCGTCGCCAGTCTCACTCAACTCTTGCGCATTCCATTCTACGCTACGTGACTATGCAAAAATGAATGAATCAAACCCGCCCAGAGAGCGTCTTGTGCGAGGGGACACACGATATAGAGAACAACAAAACACACAGGGGACACCACCACAGTTGGAGAGAACGTTTCCACCACGGCAGCCGCGCCGTTACGCGCTTTTTTTTTTTCCTCCCCCCCACTGCACACCTCCGACACCACGGGAACGTTCACCGTCCCGTTGCCCTACACTGGCGTTTCTTTTCAACCCCCCACCCTATTCCTCGCTCCCCGGACATTCGACCGATCACAAAGTGCAACCTCTCGTTACCGTCGGGTGCCCCTCTTCATCCCCGGGGCGCCAACAACAAAACAAAAACACCACCGACGCCGTCGTCTCGCGTCACCTCACTCAACTGAGCGGAAAATACACGTACATCCAGAATGACGACACCGCCTCCAGACGTCAGACGTCAGGTCGAAAGAGGGCACCGTACGTCGTGGCGCGTGGTCTCCTAACTCACCTCGCGCGTACAAATACAATGCAATGCGTGTCTCCTCACGTTCACACACACCTCCACGCTCCACTTTTACGTCGCCCAACCAACCAACTACTAACTTAACCCACCCGCTCGGCGTAGAAGCAGCTGTAGGCGGCAACGTGTTTCTCACCCTCGCCACCAACGGTGTGACATCCGACAATCGCGGTTTGCTTTCCGTTCCACACCTCCGGCCATACCATACAAAGGGGACAAAAAAAAAAAAAAAAATATATATATCAAACAAGCCAACTCCAGCGATCCGCCCCCCTAACACCAACACGTCTCGAAACACCCACGCCCACGACCCGGCTGTGGCCTAAAGTGCGTATCCCAACGTCACACCAAAACCAAAGGCGCCGGCGCCGCACCACACCACACCACAAGCTACAGCTACAGCTGTGCCGCCCGTCCACCCGCTCACAACAACAACAACAACAACAACAACAATTCCGCCCTTCCCGCAAAGGCATTTTGGTGGCCCTGAAAAGGGCCGTTTTTTCTTTTCTTCGCCGCGCCGCGGACGAGCCTCCTATTTCCAAGAGCCACCTCCTTACTTGGAGCTCGTGTACTTGGTCACCGCCTTCGTGCCCTCGCTCACCGCGTGCTTGGCCAGCTCGCCAGGCAGCAAGAGCCGCACAGCGGTCTGGATCTCGCGGGACGTGATGGTCGAGCGCTTGTTGTAGTGCGCCAGGCGAGAAGCCTCGGCCGCAATGCGCTCGAAAATGTCGTTCACGAAGCTGTTCATGATGCTCATCGCCTTCGAAGAGATGCCCGTGTCAGGGTGCACCTGCTTCAGCACCTTGTAGATGTAGATGGCATAGCTCTCCTTCCTCTTGCGCTTCTTCTTCTTGTCGCCCTTCGAAATGTTCTTCTGCGCCTTGCCAGCCTTCTTGGCGGCTTTCCCGCTAGTCTTGGGCGGCATCACGAACAAACAGGCAGGCAGGCAGGCAGGCAGGCAGGCACGCGCAGTCAGTCAGTCAGTCAGGCGCTCCGCTCCAGTCAGCGTCTCCCCACACAGTGGCACCCGCCGCACGCCGCCGCCGCACCTTTACCAGCTCGCCCTGCTGCGGCCGCCGACCAATGGGGCGCGCGCGCAACCGGCCGCCGCACCCGAGCCCATAAAGGACCCCCACCCCGCCGGCGCCGGCACGCACTCCGCTGCTCGACTCGCTGCGGCTCGCACCGTTTGGGGCGTTGTGCTTTTTCTTTCTCGCTTCTTTCCAAACTAGCCCATCGCCATGTCCGGACGCGGAAAGGGAGGCAAAGTCAAGGGCAAGTCAAAGTCCCGCTCAAGCAGGGCTGGGCTCCAGTTCCCGGTCGGCAGAATCCACCGCCTCCTGCGCAAGGGAAACTACGCCGAGCGCGTCGGCGCCGGGGCGCCCGTCTACCTCGCCGCCGTCATGGAGTACCTCGCGGCTGAGGTGCTCGAGCTGGCCGGAAACGCGGCCCGCGACAACAAGAAGACGCGCATCATCCCGCGCCACCTGCAGCTCGCCATACGCAACGACGAGGAGCTCAACAAGCTCTTGTCGGGCGTCACCATCGCACAGGGAGGTGTCCTGCCCAACATCCAGGCCGTCCTGCTGCCAAAGAAGACCGAGAAGAAGGCCTAAAAGAGAGACAGCGCAATCGGCAACCGCCGCGTGCTCCCTTGGCACGCAGCGCGCCATTTGCCGCCTCGGCTCAAAAAACAAAACACAATCGGCCCTTTTCAGGGCCACCACACAAACCTACGTCCAAAGCAGAATTCCAGTCGTTCGTCGCACCACTTTTCTCTCTCTCTCTCTCTCTCTCTCTCTCTCTCTCTCTCTCTGTGTACGGTTTTTTTTTCCTTCTTACACACACAGGCGCCGCCATCTTGTACACACGTACTTGGCCACCTCCTCCACTCAACTCCACGCACGCACAGTCTCGCGACCATTAACCAGCACACGTGGCGCACAACAACACACCTCAAAAATAACCCCTCGGCGCTCAGCCGCGCCGCAACACACAGCCCATCCACCGACAAGAAGCATACAAGCAAAGAGGGAGGGGAAGGAAGGAAGGAAGGAGCTCACACAACGCAAGGGCACGCTTCCTTCCCTCCCAACCGCACCGCACACCACGTCAAAAAAAACTCCAAACAAAACTAAAAGGCCAAGTAGACTAAAAAGGAAAAGAAAAACCAGCAACACAGACTCTTTCGCACTTTTCAACTTCCGAACACTGTGGTGGCCCTGAAAAGGGCCGTTTTTCAATCTATCTCTCTTTCCTTCCTTCGGTCTCACACCGCCTAACCGCCGAAACCGTACAGGGTGCGCCCCTGCCTCTTCAGGGCGTACACCACGTCCATGGCCGTCACAGTCTTGCGCTTGGCGTGCTCAGTGTACGTCACCGCGTCGCGGATCACGTTCTCCAGGAACACCTTCAGCACTCCGCGCGTCTCCTCGTAGATCAGACCAGAGATGCGCTTCACGCCGCCCCTGCGCGCCAGGCGGCGGATCGCGGGCTTCGTGATGCCCTGGATGTTGTCGCGCAACACCTTGCGGTGCCGCTTGGCGCCACCCTTGCCGAGCCCCTTTCCTCCCTTGCCGCGGCCTGTCATTCTTCTTCTTCAAGCGTCTCAACCACAATAATATAAAAAACAGAAAGCAAGGCAAGCTCCTCACCCGGCGCTAGCGAGTCGGCTACGGTTGTGGCGCCCAGCGCGCGCGCCGCCCCCCTATATAGACTCTGGGGCCCCGCGGCCCGCCCTCCCCTCCCCCCACCACCGCGCACCGAGGGCATATAAGCGCAGCACCCGGGGCGCGCGGGCCCGTTGTCAAGGCAGCACCGGACGCCGTCGCGCACGCATATCCTCCACGCCGCATCCGCATCCGCATCCGCATCCGCAGTAGCCATGGCCCGGACAAAGCAAACGGCCCGCAAGTCCACCGGCGGAAAGGCGCCGCGCAAACAGCTCGCCACCAAGGCGGCGAGGAAGAGCGCGCCCGCCACCGGCGGCGTCAAGAAGCCCCACCGCTACAGGCCGGGCACCGTCGCCCTGCGAGAAATCAGGCGCTACCAGAAGAGCACAGAGCTGCTCATCCGCAAGCTGCCATTCCAGCGCCTAGTGCGCGAGATCGCCCAGGACTTCAAGACCGACCTGCGCTTCCAGAGCTCCGCAGTCATGGCCCTGCAGGAGGCCAGCGAGGCCTACCTCGTCGGCCTCTTCGAAGACACCAACCTGTGCGCAATCCACGCCAAGCGAGTCACCATCATGCCCAAGGACATCCAGCTCGCGCGCCGCATCCGCGGCGAGCGCGCCTAAACCCGCACACCGCCAAACAAACAAAACGGCCCTTTTCAGGGCCACTAACGTCTCTCCGTCGCGAGCAAAACTTTGTCGGTCGCAACGACTAGTTCCCCACTCACTCTCCAGTCCAGTCGTCCCACCCCCGGCCCGGCCCGGCGCCGCCGTTTCCAAAAGAAAAAAAAAAGCACCGCACCGGCCGAGCCAAGTCGCAAGCGTCAATAGCGCCACCCACACAGGCCACGGCACAAAACGTGACGCCCGGAAAGCAAAGCCAAAAAAGACTATTCCAAAACCACCACCAAGACAAACAAACAAACGCGGCGCAAAATAAATAGGTAGAAATAATAAAAGTAAAATACACTTTATGTAACACCAACCGCGGCGCCGCCGCCCACGCCCGCCAACGACCCCACAATCCAACCACCATCCACACATGAAACAAACAAACGCCAGCAAGCAAGACAGACAGACAACAAGGCAACCGACCGACCACGACACGACACGACAATCAACACCTTCCCGACGTGCTTTGATGGCCCTGAGAAGGGCCGTTTTTGTTTTTGTCCGGGACCGCGCGACAGCCTCTGGTTGCGCGCCGGCCACCAGGCGACGGTGTCAACCGCCAACCCTTCCCTGCCCTTTTTACTTCTTCTTCTTGGGCGAAGCCTTCGCCTTAGACGGCGTCGCCGTCGCCTTCTTCGGGCGCGGCGCCTTCGGCTTCTTCGTCGGAACCTTGGCGGCCTTCTTCGCCTTCGACGGCGACTTGGCCTTGGCCGGCTTGGCCGCAGCCGCCTTCTTCGCACCCGCGGGAGCGGCCGACGCCGCAGACGCCTTCTTGGCGGCGCCCGCCTTCCGACCGGTCGCCGCCTTCACGCCGCCAGCCTTCTTTGCGCCGGCCGCACGGGCCCCCTTCTTCTCCTTGCTGGCCGGAGCGGCGCGCTTCTTCTTCGCACCACCGCCGCCACCACGAGCCTTGCCGCCCTCGGCCGCCCCGCCGCCGGCGCCGGCAAGCTTGAAAGAGCCCGACGCGCCCTTCCCCTTCGTCTGCACCAGCTCGCCAGCCACGACGGCCGACTTGAGGTACTTCTTGATAAAGGGCGCCAGCTTCTCCGCGTCCAGCTTGTAGTGCGCGGCAATGTACTTCTTGATCGCCTGCAGCGACGACCCGCCGCGCTCCTTCAGACTCTTGATGGCGGCCGTCACCATCTCAGAGGTGCGCGGGTGCGCAGGCTTGGCGCGCGGCTTCTTCGCAGACGACGCAGACTTGGCCTTCTTCGTAGTGCCGGTGGCGGCGGGTGCCGCGGCAGTCTCGTTCGTAGCCGCCTGGTCTGCCATCTTTTGCCTGTTCTCTTTTCTTTTTTCCCCTTGCTTTCGCTTCCTTCTCTCCTTCGACGACGCACAACAGCGAGGGGCGCGCAGCAGAGAATAGCCGCGCACGCGCCTGGCCCAGCCAGTGTCGCGGGCGGGCGCGGACGGCCGAGAGAGCGGCCGCCACTCGGCGCGCCGCCGCGCCGCCGCGCCGCGCCTCCCGCGCTTGCTACCGCCCAACGTCCGACAGCCTGCGCGGAGCAGCCCCCAACCTGCGCCGCAACCACCCGCGCCATTCAAACCACCGAGGATGGGGCTACACACACCGACACCACGGTCGCCAACCAGTCGCCGCGGCGGCGCCGCAAACCACGGCCAAACTGCAGCCACCGCGCGCCACAGCCTGGGTCGGCCCGCCGAGAATCGCCGCCCCCGCCCAAATGCCGCCCCCACAGCCCCAGCCGACGACCCGCCACAATGGCCAAACCTTCGTCAAAACTCCCACACCGTCGCCGCGGCAGCCCGGCCACCGCGGCCGGCGCCACAGCCACACGAGCCGAGTCGTGCGGCGATGACGGCCGTGCACAAACGCACCTCCGCCGCCCCATCGCCTTCCGCCGTTTTCCCGATCGGCCCGCAGCCGTCGGGCCACGGCCGCGGGCCGTCCTCCTCCTCTCGCCTCGCCCGCCAACACCCACAGCCCTTCCAACACATTT
The DNA here is from genome assembly GCF_023897955.1 of Schistocerca gregaria. Taxonomy (NCBI): domain Eukaryota; kingdom Metazoa; phylum Arthropoda; class Insecta; order Orthoptera; family Acrididae; genus Schistocerca; species Schistocerca gregaria. Next base: position 10,923 of record NW_026062672.1, on the reverse strand, counting down.
TTTTTTTCTTTTTTCTTTTTTTTTTTCTACTTTTTTACGATCGCCGCCTGCGCAACATGGCACCGGCCGACGGAGCGCCAACCCCCCCGCCACAGGCGAAAACAAGACAACGATAAACAAACAAACAAAATAAATTACCAGCCAGCCCCAACTACAGACACACCGAATCTGCCCTCACAGCCGACCTTACACGCCTCAACGTCAAAACAAAGGTGGTTTCTTTCTTTCAACGGTTACCTTACCTTAGGTTACGTCAGGTTAGGCTAAGAAGGCGTCAGGGTTAGGTTAAGCGTTGACGTGACGTCACGTCTTAACGTAGGCGTTAAGCTAAGGTTGCGGTCACGTACGTTAGGTTAAGGCGACTTGGGGGTTGGCCTAAGGGCTTACGTTAGGTTACGTTAGTTTAGGTGGCTGCGTTAACGGCTTAAAGAAGTTTAGGAGGTTAAGGCGTCGAGGCGGCCGCACCCCCTTAGCTGCTGCGGCTCGGCCACGCCACGCCACGCCACGCCACGCTTTGGGGTTTCATAAGGTCGCGCGGCGGGTCGTCGGCACGCCGCAAAGGACAAAACTGCAAGACGACGTCGAAAAACAAACAACAGGTAAAAAATAAATAAGTAAAAATAAACGACGCCGACAGGCGGGGATCAGCAGAACGAGCAGATTCCGGAGAGCGAACGAGACACACACGCACGCACGCACACACACACACACACACACAAACCCCCCCGAGCCGAGAGAGCACAGCACCACCACGTGTCGGCCTCCGCTCACCCGACTCGGCTGGGCTGGGCTGGGCTGGGCTGGGCTGGGCTGGGCTGGGCTGGGCTGGCGGCCGGGCCGGATGCACGTGCACGTACACGTACGGCTACAGCCACTACCCGTACACAGCCGCTCTTCACGCAACACCAGCCAAATGGCGCGCCCGCGGCTCGTCGCGGTCGCAACGCCACGCCGGCACACTTTCGGCACCACCGTCTTCGCGCGCACCGCAAACAAAAACGCAGCCGACACACACAGAAAAAAAAAAAAAACAACACAGAGCGCGAGAGACGGGCGGCGGCGCACCTTTCGCCAGCCGGCAGGCAATCGACTCGCCCAGTACGACAAACGTGCACGCCACCCCACCCACCAACCAACCAGTCGTCGTCGTCGTCGTCCCGAAATCAAACAAACTCTCAAAAGGCACAGCCCCTGCTGCCAACGGACGCAGGCGCCACGCAGCTCCCTTCCCGCCACACTCGATTCGCAGCGCAACTCACCCGGCACACCGTCAAACGACGGGCTGGGCTCGCCGCATCGCCGCAACCTACACACCTTCCCCGCCACGACGCACAGCCCCACCAGACGCCCGTGCCGCAACGACACTACCGCACTACTCCTCTCGCCCTTGCCATACACGACACAACACGCCAAAAAATGAAAATCCAAATACAAACAAAAACACCGCCCCCACGACCCAAACACATGCACGGCGCGCCAACACACGCGAGGCAAGGCACGCAGCAAACGGCGTCCCCTCCGCGTCGCGCCATCAACCTACACACACAAGGCAACACCAACAACAAACAGCCAGCCAGCCAGCCAGCCAGCCAGCGCACTCACCACACACCTCTCGGCATCCGTTTCGCACACAACGACGCGACGCACAATACATCATCACGGGCTACGCACGCACACCGCGACCCACTTTTTTACGACGCCCTCGCCAGAGCACACGTGCCCACGCCCACACACAGTCGACACAACGACGCAGCGCGCAGCAGACGCGGCCGCAACACATACCTCCCCGACGACGCGCCAACACCGCCAGCCACTGCTCACTCGCCCAAGCAACCCGTGCACACAACTGCCACACGCGTCCACCACGCCGCCGCCAACCACCCGCCCGCCAGGGGGCGCTCACGTCCGCGACAACAGCGCGGCACCGCCGGACCGGGCCGAACCGAGCCGAGCCGCCGCCTCCTCTCCACTCGGCACGCCACGTCCTGCTTGCAAAACACATGGCTCGTCCCTCTGTACACACAACGCGCCTGCCTGCGGTCGCCGCCGGCATCTATCTACCTGCGCATCGGAGCCAGGCCGGCAAGCCCACACTTAAATAATGCACTTCACCAGCCAAACAAACCCACTCTTCCTTTCTTTGCACAGCGCATGCAACAGCAGCCCCAGGAGCCGGGCCCGCCGCCAGCGTCTCCTCCTCCTCTGGGCACAGCCAGCCAGCCGTTCCCACCGCCCCGCCCCTGCTCTGCAGAACAAGAAAAAACGAAAAAGTACCAACACACGCACCCAAAGCGTAAGCCAGACAAGACCAGCCTCTCCAAGGCCACACACACGCAAAAAAACAAAAAAAAACAAAAACACTACAACAAAATAAAATAAAATGAAAAAGAAAAAGCAAGCTGTCGCCTCGCCCCCGCCCGTCCCCCCACCCCACCACATTCGCCCCCTCCGCTTGTTTTCCTTTCTACAATTTCCCTCTTTTCCACCCAATATCCCGCCGCGGTTTACGGGCACCGGCCGATTTTGCGCCCGCCCACATGTGTGCCTACTCCCCACCACCATTCCCTCCGCAGCCCGCAGCCCGCAGCCCGCAGCCCGCTTTTCCCCCCTCCCTGCCCACACCACACCACACCACACCACCACCACACCGACGGTGCTGACGTCGACACGCACCCAAGACAGGGGCCACGACCGTCTTTTTTCCTGGGCCCATCCCGCACCGCACCTCCTTCCAATCATCAACGCTGTGGCGCCTGTGTCCGCGCGAGACGCGTGCGCGCCGCCTCTCTCAACATCCGTCCGCCGTCCGCCGTCCGCCGTCCGCCGGCCGGCCCGTTTTTCGGCCCCCAGGCCATCCGTCAACCACCACTGCCCCTGCCCGCCCCGCACCACACCACACACCGCTGCTTGCCCCGGCCGTTGCCACCAAAGGCGCCAACCGCAGCCCGCGCGCGCCAGAAAGAGATGGCAACACGCGATCTAGTGTAGCCGACCGACGAAAATCAGAGCAATTGGCCGGGAGGATCAAAAAGAGAGCTCCGAAAACCACCGTAGCGAGGCGTGGAGGATCAAAAAGAGAGCTCCGAAAACCACCGTAGCGAGGCGTGGGAGGAAACGTTACGAGAAGCAGGAAGGGACCAGGAAAAATTCTGGAAATTTCTTAAAACTCGTAAACTAGACACGAAACATCTACATCTACATGGGGAAGGAACGACCCCACAGACCGAGCTGAAGCACTGGCGGATTCACTAGAAAGGCAATTCCAAGCACCAGAAGCGGTAGATGACGAAACTGATGACCACCAGGAAATGGTACTCAGAAGGGTAAAACCGCATCCTAAGTGCCCCGATCAGAACATCTTTCACAATCCAATAAACGCAGAAACCCCGTATCTTATCACATCACAAACATACACACATCCTAAGAAGGCATCAGGCCCAGATTCCATCAAACCGCAACTACTACATCACCTACCTCCAGCAACTATCAATTATCTATCTAACATCAATATATAATGCTTGCTTCAGACTAAACTACTTGGAAACAGGCCCGAGTCATCACATTACCAAAGCCAAACAAGGACTTATTATTTCCGCAAAACTATAGGCCAACTTCCTTGGAAAGGTTCTCGGAAAGCTCATTCAAACTGAACTGAAGAAATTCAATTCTTAAAGGATAACAACATAATCATCCCACAACAATTCCGATTCCGCGAAGAACACAGCACCACCCACCAGGTGACCAGACTAGTCGAGCACATATGTCAGGCCAGAAACATTAGACACAGTACTGGAGCAGTCCTGCTTGACATTGGAAAAGCATTCGGATAACGCCTTATCTACAAGCTCCACCAGTACAACTGCCCCATCCACATTATTGCTTCTTTTCTCCGCAACAGAGCATTCTATGTCCATGTACCAGGAGCGGCAAGTAACACTAGATCCATAGAGGCTGGAGTCCCGCAAGGCTCAGTGCTGGGGCCCATTCTCTACTCAATATACACAAACAAACAGCTGGGAGGACACTTGTCACTATTTGCAGACGACACTGCAGTCTACCGCAGCAGTTCTAACCTGCAATATAGAGTCACAAAAATAGAGCAACACCTACAATCCATCCAGAAATGGGCTAACCAAAAAAACAATAAACGCGGAGAAAACCCAAGCAATACAATACGATTCACATTCAAAAAGAATACCTCCTAACCTGCATATACGCCTCAGAAATAACAATCTTCCATGGTCAGGCACAATAAAGTATCTAGGCATCAAGCTGGACAAGAGGTTGACATTTAGAGACCATGTTACACACGTTTGTAACAAGGCTGCAGCAGCAATATTCAGACTGTACCCAATCATCAAAGGAAACAGAATAAATATGCGCGCCAAAAAGAAAATCTTCAAAACCGTCATAGGAACCAGCCATCACTTACGGCTCTGAAAAATCTCGTCAATGGCCGCAGACACCAAACATAACAAGAGTAAAAAAGGGTGCAGAACAAATACTTCAGAATTACTGCTGATGCCGGCCGGTACCAGACAAACCGAGACATATACACAAACCATAACATACTCAATCAAAATCCCGGAAATCATCCAAAGAAAAATCCATAAAGTTTTTTTTTTTTTTTTTTTTTGTTTTTTTTCCACCAAACCACGGATTCGAACCACCCACTCATCAGAAATCTGGGACCAAAATCCACCCGACCCAAGAACGACATTTCCCATCACGACAAAACACCACAAACTACAACATACCATGATAAACAAAAATAAAATACAAACACCATAACACTCACTCAAACAAACAAACATCTACACACACCCAAGAGACCCTATCATCCCATCATTTTGTTACCCAACATAATCAGACAGAAGGCAGGGATCAAGGACAGATCCGGTCCTTCGAGTACAGGGGGTAAAAAATACCCATCAGACCAGCTCTCTCTCTCTCTCTCCTCCTCGCTTCTCCGTGCCGACGCTGCCCCGCACACGCGTTCGCGTTCGCGTTCGCGCTCGCGTTCGGCCGACACCACACGACAGGTCTTTGGGGCCCCGCCACTGCGCACACGCACGCCTCCTCCTCTTCCTTAGTTCTTTTTCGCTTTTCTTTTCTCCCCCGCCCCCCGCTCTCACCGCCACATCATCCCGCAACCCTTGGGGCATGTTTCCCAACATCAACGCGCCCCAATTCCACTCTCTGCCCGTGCCGCACTCTCCACTTTGCTTCTCCCCGTCCCCTACACACACGACTACCGAAACCCCGGTTGACACACCTTCTCGTAGGACAGGGGTGCGTGCGTGCGTGCGTGCGTTGTCTTGACGGTGACAGCAACAGCAACGGATCCGTCCATCCCATTCCCCCCCACTCGGTAAAGAACCATGTTCAACCCACACTACACAACAAGGGGGGCACACACGAACGCGAAAGAAAGGGCAGGGCAGGGGCAACTATCTCGTACACATTCTTCCTCAGAACCCACATATCGCATCAACGAACGGCAGGCCAATTGCGGACTCAGCCGTGTCAGGCAAATCCAACCCAACCAACACCTCCCACGGAAACCCTGACACTGATCCAGCAGTACGTCCACATACATCGCCACACCAAATACGGGTGACGAGTGAGCAACAAATGGAACAATACACAACAAGGGCTGACCTAATAAAAACTGCACGTCACGTCATACCTTCCAGACAGACGCAGTTCCGACGGGACGGCGGAACCGTATACGTACCTTTCAGCCACAACAACCGACCGACTGGACACGCCCGCGTCTCCAGCCAGCCAACCACCAGGGCCACACAGCCCGCAAGTTTCAGCGTCAACACTTCTTAACGTACGTTGCAAACTTTTCAAAACATTGCCACACACACACACACACACACACACACACACACCACGAAAAGCGTCAACCTCTCTCACACTGGATACACTCAACACTTTTTGTCGGCGGAGCTTGAGGGCCAACGGTTGACACACCCCCACCGGCCACACAGGTTTCCCTTTGAAAATTGCAGTGACGGAGGAGACGCGGCATTACGAGAGGGTTGTTTCCGAGAGCGCGAGCTGGACGGAGCTGCGGCGCCGCCGCCGCCGCCGCCGCCGCCGCCGAGGGGTAATGAACGCACGCGATGCCGCATGACAGCCCATCACCCAAAGTTTCACCCACAACTGCACAGGTCGCACCCCCTTTTCGCGCCATACTAGTGTCGATCGTCAATTACAGCTGACGGTGTTCGCATTTGCCACTTGACGAGAGGGGGGGGGGGGGGGGGGGAAAAGAAAACAAACATCTGACACGCCATGTGTTTCTCTCTCTCTCTGTTACATCTAGGTCATTCGGCAGCCACTGTAAAAAAAAAAAAAAAAAAAAAAAAAAAAAAAAAAAAAAAATATTTTTACGACATGGTTGGGTAAGTGATTTAAAGACAACAATTGTGGGTCACACACCATAGACCATTTCGATAGTGTTCTTGTTCTTCTCTTTTTCCTTTTTTTATCGCTCAATTGAAATCAAACCTGGGGATGATGCAATGCTGCGATATGGCACAACCGTCGTCCATTGTACACAACTCGGGAACAAAAAGAAACCAATTCAGGGAACGTTCGTTCCTTCACAACGTTTCTTTCAACGCACTTGGTCTTTACCATCCTGTATATTCAACACACATTTCCTTTCATCAAACTAGGGCATTTCCATAACAGTATTTGCAATACTGCTTCTTCGACGTCATTTCACCATCTTAACTAGAGACAAACAAACAAGAAAATAGCAAAACAGCCTTGAGAACCCCGTCCACCAAATTTCAGTTAGCACGGCATCCAAGATTCTTTTCCGGGGAGTGCAGTGCAGCTGACGCTGCTCAGACCATATACCGTCGCCAGTCTCACTCAACTCTTGCGCATTCCATTCTACGCTACGTGACTATGCAAAAATGAATGAATCAAACCCGCCCAGAGAGCGTCTTGTGCGAGGGGACACACGATATAGAGAACAACAAAACACACAGGGGACACCACCACAGTTGGAGAGAACGTTTCCACCACGGCAGCCGCGCCGTTACGCGCTTTTTTTTTTTCCTCCCCCCCACTGCACACCTCCGACACCACGGGAACGTTCACCGTCCCGTTGCCCTACACTGGCGTTTCTTTTCAACCCCCCACCCTATTCCTCGCTCCCCGGACATTCGACCGATCACAAAGTGCAACCTCTCGTTACCGTCGGGTGCCCCTCTTCATCCCCGGGGCGCCAACAACAAAACAAAAACACCACCGACGCCGTCGTCTCGCGTCACCTCACTCAACTGAGCGGAAAATACACGTACATCCAGAATGACGACACCGCCTCCAGACGTCAGACGTCAGGTCGAAAGAGGGCACCGTACGTCGTGGCGCGTGGTCTCCTAACTCACCTCGCGCGTACAAATACAATGCAATGCGTGTCTCCTCACGTTCACACACACCTCCACGCTCCACTTTTACGTCGCCCAACCAACCAACTACTAACTTAACCCACCCGCTCGGCGTAGAAGCAGCTGTAGGCGGCAACGTGTTTCTCACCCTCGCCACCAACGGTGTGACATCCGACAATCGCGGTTTGCTTTCCGTTCCACACCTCCGGCCATACCATACAAAGGGGACAAAAAAAAAAAAAAAAATATATATATCAAACAAGCCAACTCCAGCGATCCGCCCCCCTAACACCAACACGTCTCGAAACACCCACGCCCACGACCCGGCTGTGGCCTAAAGTGCGTATCCCAACGTCACACCAAAACCAAAGGCGCCGGCGCCGCACCACACCACACCACAAGCTACAGCTACAGCTGTGCCGCCCGTCCACCCGCTCACAACAACAACAACAACAACAACAACAATTCCGCCCTTCCCGCAAAGGCATTTTGGTGGCCCTGAAAAGGGCCGTTTTTTCTTTTCTTCGCCGCGCCGCGGACGAGCCTCCTATTTCCAAGAGCCACCTCCTTACTTGGAGCTCGTGTACTTGGTCACCGCCTTCGTGCCCTCGCTCACCGCGTGCTTGGCCAGCTCGCCAGGCAGCAAGAGCCGCACAGCGGTCTGGATCTCGCGGGACGTGATGGTCGAGCGCTTGTTGTAGTGCGCCAGGCGAGAAGCCTCGGCCGCAATGCGCTCGAAAATGTCGTTCACGAAGCTGTTCATGATGCTCATCGCCTTCGAAGAGATGCCCGTGTCAGGGTGCACCTGCTTCAGCACCTTGTAGATGTAGATGGCATAGCTCTCCTTCCTCTTGCGCTTCTTCTTCTTGTCGCCCTTCGAAATGTTCTTCTGCGCCTTGCCAGCCTTCTTGGCGGCTTTCCCGCTAGTCTTGGGCGGCATCACGAACAAACAGGCAGGCAGGCAGGCAGGCAGGCAGGCAGGCAGGCACGCGCAGTCAGTCAGTCAGTCAGGCGCTCCGCTCCAGTCAGCGTCTCCCCACACAGTGGCACCCGCCGCACGCCGCCGCCGCACCTTTACCAGCTCGCCCTGCTGCGGCCGCCGACCAATGGGGCGCGCGCGCAACCGGCCGCCGCACCCGAGCCCATAAAGGACCCCCACCCCGCCGGCGCCGGCACGCACTCCGCTGCTCGACTCGCTGCGGCTCGCACCGTTTGGGGCGTTGTGCTTTTTCTTTCTCGCTTCTTTCCAAACTAGCCCATCGCCATGTCCGGACGCGGAAAGGGAGGCAAAGTCAAGGGCAAGTCAAAGTCCCGCTCAAGCAGGGCTGGGCTCCAGTTCCCGGTCGGCAGAATCCACCGCCTCCTGCGCAAGGGAAACTACGCCGAGCGCGTCGGCGCCGGGGCGCCCGTCTACCTCGCCGCCGTCATGGAGTACCTCGCGGCTGAGGTGCTCGAGCTGGCCGGAAACGCGGCCCGCGACAACAAGAAGACGCGCATCATCCCGCGCCACCTGCAGCTCGCCATACGCAACGACGAGGAGCTCAACAAGCTCTTGTCGGGCGTCACCATCGCACAGGGAGGTGTCCTGCCCAACATCCAGGCCGTCCTGCTGCCAAAGAAGACCGAGAAGAAGGCCTAAAAGAGAGACAGCGCAATCGGCAACCGCCGCGTGCTCCCTTGGCACGCAGCGCGCCATTTGCCGCCTCGGCTCAAAAAACAAAACACAATCGGCCCTTTTCAGGGCCACCACACAAACCTACGTCCAAAGCAGAATTCCAGTCGTTCGTCGCACCACTTTTCTCTCTCTCTCTCTCTCTCTCTCTCTCTCTCTCTCTCTCTCTGTGTACGGTTTTTTTTTCCTTCTTACACACACAGGCGCCGCCATCTTGTACACACGTACTTGGCCACCTCCTCCACTCAACTCCACGCACGCACAGTCTCGCGACCATTAACCAGCACACGTGGCGCACAACAACACACCTCAAAAATAACCCCTCGGCGCTCAGCCGCGCCGCAACACACAGCCCATCCACCGACAAGAAGCATACAAGCAAAGAGGGAGGGGAAGGAAGGAAGGAAGGAAGGAGCTCACACAACGCAAGGGCACGCTTCCTTCCCTCCCAACCGCACCGCACACCACGTCAAAAAAAACTCCAAACAAAACTAAAAGGCCAAGTAGACTAAAAAGGAAAAGAAAAACCAGCAACACAGACTCTTTCGCACTTTTCAACTTCCGAACACTGTGGTGGCCCTGAAAAGGGCCGTTTTTCAATCTATCTCTCTTTCCTTCCTTCGGTCTCACACCGCCTAACCGCCGAAACCGTACAGGGTGCGCCCCTGCCTCTTCAGGGCGTACACCACGTCCATGGCCGTCACAGTCTTGCGCTTGGCGTGCTCAGTGTACGTCACCGCGTCGCGGATCACGTTCTCCAGGAACACCTTCAGCACTCCGCGCGTCTCCTCGTAGATCAGACCAGAGATGCGCTTCACGCCGCCCCTGCGCGCCAGGCGGCGGATCGCGGGCTTCGTGATGCCCTGGATGTTGTCGCGCAACACCTTGCGGTGCCGCTTGGCGCCACCCTTGCCGAGCCCCTTTCCTCCCTTGCCGCGGCCTGTCATTCTTCTTCTTCAAGCGTCTCAACCACAATAATATAAAAAACAGAAAGCAAGGCAAGCTCCTCACCCGGCGCTAGCGAGTCGGCTACGGTTGTGGCGCCCAGCGCGCGCGCCGCCCCCCTATATAGACTCTGGGGCCCCGCGGCCCGCCCTCCCCTCCCCCCACCACCGCGCACCGAGGGCATATAAGCGCAGCACCCGGGGCGCGCGGGCCCGTTGTCAAGGCAGCACCGGACGCCGTCGCGCACGCATATCCTCCACGCCGCATCCGCATCCGCAGTAGCCATGGCCCGGACAAAGCAAACGGCCCGCAAGTCCACCGGCGGAAAGGCGCCGCGCAAACAGCTCGCCACCAAGGCGGCGAGGAAGAGCGCGCCCGCCACCGGCGGCGTCAAGAAGCCCCACCGCTACAGGCCGGGCACCGTCGCCCTGCGAGAAATCAGGCGCTACCAGAAGAGCACAGAGCTGCTCATCCGCAAGCTGCCATTCCAGCGCCTAGTGCGCGAGATCGCCCAGGACTTCAAGACCGACCTGCGCTTCCAGAGCTCCGCAGTCATGGCCCTGCAGGAGGCCAGCGAGGCCTACCTCGTCGGCCTCTTCGAAGACACCAACCTGTGCGCAATCCACGCCAAGCGAGTCACCATCATGCCCAAGGACATCCAGCTCGCGCGCCGCATCCGCGGCGAGCGCGCCTAAACCCGCACACCGCCAAACAAACAAAACGGCCCTTTTCAGGGCCACTAACGTCTCTCCGTCGCGAGCAAAACTTTGTCGGTCGCAACGACTAGTTCCCCACTCACTCTCCAGTCCAGTCGTCCCACCCCCGGCCCGGCCCGGCGCCGCCGTTTCCAAAAAAAAGAAAAAAGCACCGCACCAACACGCGATCTAGTGT
>NW_026062671.1:0-65605 GCF_023897955.1 Schistocerca gregaria | reverse complement strand
ACTTTATGTAACACCAACCGCGGCGCCGCCGCCCACGCCCGCCAACGACCCCACAATCCAACCACCGCGGCACGCAAACACCATCCACACATGAAACAAACAAACAAACGCCAGCAAGCAAGACAGACAGACAAGGCAACCGACCGACCACGACACGACAATCAACACCTTCCCGACGTGCTTTGATGGCCCTGAGAAGGGCCGTTTTTGTTTTTGTCCGGGACCGCGCGACAGCCTCTGGTTGCGCGCCGGCCACCAGGCGACGGTGTCAACCGCCAACCCTTCCCTGCCCTTTTTACTTCTTCTTCTTGGGCGAAGCCTTCGCCTTAGACGGCGTCGCCGTCGCCTTCTTCGGGCGCGGCGCCTTCGGCTTCTTCGTCGGAACCTTGGCGGCCTTCTTCGCCTTCGACGGCGACTTGGCCTTGGCCGGCTTGGCCGCAGCCGCCTTCTTCGCACCCGCGGGAGCGGCCGACGCCGCAGACGCCTTCTTGGCGGCGCCCGCCTTCCGACCGGTCGCCGCCTTCACGCCGCCAGCCTTCTTTGCGCCGGCCGCACGGGCCCCCTTCTTCTCCTTGCTGGCCGGAGCGGCGCGCTTCTTCTTCGCACCACCGCCGCCACCACGAGCCTTGCCGCCCTCGGCCGCCCCGCCGCCGGCGCCGGCAAGCTTGAAAGAGCCCGACGCGCCCTTCCCCTTCGTCTGCACCAGCTCGCCAGCCACGACGGCCGACTTGAGGTACTTCTTGATAAAGGGCGCCAGCTTCTCCGCGTCCAGCTTGTAGTGCGCGGCAATGTACTTCTTGATCGCCTGCAGCGACGACCCGCCGCGCTCCTTCAGACTCTTGATGGCGGCCGTCACCATCTCAGAGGTGCGCGGGTGCGCAGGCTTGGCGCGCGGCTTCTTCGCAGACGACGCAGACTTGGCCTTCTTCGTAGTGCCGGTGGCGGCGGGTGCCGCGGCAGTCTCGTTCGTAGCCGCCTGGTCTGCCATCTTTTGCCTGTTCTCTTTTCTTTTTTTCCCCTTGGTTTCGCTTCCTTCTCTCCTTCGACGACGCACAACAGCGAGGGGCGCGCAGCAGAGAATAGCCGCGCACGCGCCTGGCCCAGCCAGTGTCGCGGGCGGGCGCGGACGGCCGAGAGAGCGGCCGCCACTCGGCGCGCCGCCGCGCCGCCGCGCCGCGCCTCCCGCGCTTGCTACCGCCCAACGTCCGACAGCCTGCGCGGAGCAGCCCCCAACCTGCGCCGCAACCACCCGCGCCATTCAAACCACCGAGGATGGGGCTACACACACCGACACCACGGTCGCCAACCAGTCGCCGCGGCGGCGCCGCAAACCACGGCCAAACTGCAGCCACCGCGCGCCACAGCCTGGGTCGGCCCGCCGAGAATCGCCGCCCCCGCCCAAATGCCGCCCCCACAGCCCCAGCCGACGACCCGCCACAATGGCCAAACCTTCGTCAAAACTCCCACACCGTCGCCGCGGCAGCCCGGCCACCGCGGCCGGCGCCACAGCCACACGAGCCGAGTCGTGCGGCGATGACGGCCGTGCACAAACGCACCTCCGCCGCCCCATCGCCTTCCGCCGTTTTCCCGATCGGCCCGCAGCCGTCGGGCCACGGCCGCGGGCCGTCCTCCTCCTCTCGCCTCGCCCGCCAACACCCACAGCCCTTCCAACACATTTTTTTTTCTTTTTTTTTTTTTTTTTACTTTTTTACGATCGCCGCCTGCGCAACATGGCACCGGCCGACGGAGCGCCAACCCCCCCGCCACAGGCGAAAACAAAACAACGATAAACAAACAAACAAAATAAATTTACCAGCCAGCCCCAACTACAGACACACCGAATCTGCCCTCACAGCCGACCTTACACGCCTCAACGTCAAAACAAAGGTGGTTTCTTTCTTTCAACGGTTACCTTACCTTAGGTTACGTCAGGTTAGGCTAAGAAGGCGTCAGGGTTAGGTTAAGCGTTGACGTGACGTCACGTCTTAACGTAGGCGTTAAGCTAAGGTTGCGGTCACGTACGTTAGGTTAAGGCGACTTGGGGGTTGGCCTAAGGGCTTAGGTTAGGTTACGTTAGTTTAGGTGGCTGCGTTAACGGCTTAAAGAAGTTTAGGAGGTTAAGGCGTCGAGGCGGCCGCACCCCCTTAGCTGCTGCGGCTCGGCCACGCCACGCTTTGGGGTTTCATAAGGTCGCGCGGCGGGTCGTCGGCACGCCGCAAAGGACAAAACTGCAAGACGACGTCGAAAAACAAACAACAGGTAAAAAATAAATAAGTAAAAATAAACGACGCCGACAGGCGGGGATCAGCAGAACGAGCAGATTCCGGAGAGCGAACGAGACACACACACACACACACACACACACACACACACACACACACACACACACGCACGCACGCACGCACGCACACACACACAAACCCCCCCGAGCCGAGAGAGCACAGCACCACCACGTGTCGGCCTCCGCTCACCCGACTCGGCTGGGCTGGGCTGGGCTGGCGGCCGGGCCGGATGCACGTACACGTACGGCTACAGCCACTACCCGTACACAGCCGCTCTTCACGCAACACCAGCCAAATGGCGCGCCCGCGGCTCGTCGCGGTCGCGGTCGCGGTCGCAACGCCACGCCGGCACACTTTCGGCACCACCGTTTTCGCGCGCACCGCAAACAAAAACGCAGCCGACACACACAGAAAAAAAAAAAAAAAACAACACAGAGCGCGAGAGACGGGCGGCGGCGGCGCACCTTTCGCCAGCCGGCAGGCAATCGACTCGCCCAGTACGACAAACGTGCACGCCACCCCACCCACCAACCAACCAACCAACCAACCAGTCGTCGTCGTCGTCGTCGTCCCGAAATCAAACAAACTCTCAAAAGCACAGCCCCTGCTGCCAACGGACGCAGGCGCCACGCAGCTCCCTTCCCGCCACACTCGATTCGCAGCGCAACTCACCCGGCACACCGTCAAACGACGGGCTGGGCTCGCCGCATCGCCGCAACCTACACACCTTCCCCGCCACGACGCACAGCCCCACCAGACGCCCGTGCCGCAACGACACTACTGCACTACCACTACCGCACTACTCCTCTCGCCCTTGCCATACACGACACAACACGCCAAAAAATGAAAATCCAAATACAAACAAAAACACCGCCCCCACGACCCAAACACACGCGAGGCAAGGCACGCAGCAAACGGCGTCCCCTCCGCGTCGCGCCATCAACCTACACACACAAGGCAACCAACAACAAACAGCCAGCCAGCCCCACTCTCACGCCGCAAAAACAGAAAACACACCGAAACCGCCAAACGCCGCACATTCGCGCTTCGCACTCACCACACACCTCTCGGCATCCGTTTCGCACACAACGACGCGACGCACAATACATCATCACGGGCTACGCACGCACACCGCGACCCACTTTTTTACGACGCCCTCGGCAGAGCACACGTGCCCACGCCCACACACAGTCGACACAACGACGCAGCGCGCAGCAGACGCGGCCGCAACACATACCTCCCCGACGACGCGCCAACACCGCCAGCCACTGCTCACTCGCCCAAGCAACCCGTGCACACAACTGCCACACGCGTCCACCACGCCGCCGCCAACCACCCGCCCGCCAGGGGGCGCTCACGTCCGCGACAACAGCGCGGCACCGCCGGACCGGGCCGAACCGAGCCGAGCCGCCGCCTCCTCTCCACTCGGCACGCCACGTCCTGCTTGCAAAACACATGGCTCGTCCCTCTGTACACACAACGCGCCTGCCTGCGGTCGCCGCCGGCATCTATCTACCTGCGCATCGGAGCCAGGCCGGCAAGCCCACACTTAAATAATGCACTTCACCAGCCAAACAAACCCACTCTTCCTTTCTTTGCACAGCGCATGCAACAGCAGCCCCAGGAGCCGGGCCCGCCGCCAGCGTCTCCTCCTCCTCTGGGCACAGCCAGCCAGCCGTTCCCACCGCCCCGCCCCTGCTCTGCAGAACAAGAAAAAAACGAAAAAGTACCAACACACGCACCCAAAGCGTAAGCCACACAAGACCAGCCTCTCCAAGGCCACACACACGCAAAAAAAAACAAAAAAAAAAAAACAAAAACACTACAACAAAATAAAATAAAATGAAAAAGAAAAAGCAAGCTGTCGCCTCGCCCCCGCCCGTCCCCCCACCCCACCACATTCGCCCCCTCCGCTTGTTTTCCTTTCTACAATTTCCCTCTTTTCCACCCAATATCCCGCCGCGGTTTACGGGCACCGGCCGATTTTGCGCCCGCCCACATGTGTGCCTACTCCCCACCACCATTCCCTCCGCAGCCCGCAGCCCGCTTTTCCCCCCTCCCTGCCCACACCACACCGACGGTGCTGACGTCGACACGCACCCAAGACAGGGGCCACGACCGTCTTTTTTCCTGGGCCCATCCCCGCACCGCACCTCCTTCCAATCATCAACGCTGTGGCGCCTGTGTCCGCGCGAGACGCGTGCGCGCCGCCTCTCTCAACATCCGTCCGCCGTCCGCCGTCCGCCGTCCGGCCCCGTTTTTCGGCCCCCAGGCCATCCGTCAACCACCACTGCCCCTGCCCCTGCCCCTGCCCGCCCCGCACCACACCACACACCGCTGCTTGCCCCGGCCGTTGCCACCAAAGGCGCCAACCGCAGCCCGCGCGCGCCAGAAACTACAGGGACCCAGCCGACCGACGAAAATCAGAGCAATTGGCCGGGAGGATCAAAAAGAGAGCTCCGAAAACCACCGTAGCGAGGCGTGGGAGGAAACGTTACGAGAAGCAGGAAGGGACCAGGAAAAATTCTGGAAATTTCTTAAAACTCGTAAACTAGACACGAAACATCTACATCTACATGGGGAAGGAACGACCCCACAGACCGAGCTGAAGCACTGGCGGATTCACTAGAAAGGCAATTCCAAGCACCAGAAGCGGTAGATGACGAAACTGATGACCACCAGGAAATGGTACTCAGAAGGGTAAAACCGCATCCTAAGTGCCCCGATCAGAACATCTTTCACAATCCAATAAACGCAGAAACCCCGTATCTTATCACATCACAAACATACACACATCCTAAGAAGGCATCAGGCCCAGATTCCATCAAACCGCAACTACTACATCACCTACCTCCAGCAACTATCAATTATCTATCTAACATCAATATATAATGCTTGCTTCAGACTAAACTACTTGGAAACAGGCCCGAGTCATCACATTACCAAAGCCAAACAAGGACTTATTATTTCCGCAAAACTATAGGCCAACTTCCTTGGAAAGGTCCTCGGAAAGCTCATTCAAACTGAACTGAAGAAATTCAATTCTTAAAGGATAACAACATAATCATCCCACAACAATTCCGATTCCGCGAAGAACACAGCACCACCCACCAGGTGACCAGACTAGTCGAGCACATATGTCAGGCCAGAAACATTAGACACAGTACTGGAGCAGTCCTGCTTGACATCGGATAACGCCTTATCTACAAGCTCCACCAGTACAACTGCCCCATCCACATTATTGCTTCTTTTCTCCGCAACGGAGCATTCTATGTCCATGTACCAGGAGCGGCAAGTAACACTAGATCCATAGAGGCTGGAGTCCCGCAAGGCTCAGTGCTGGGGCCCATTCTCTACTCAATATACACAAACAAACAGCTGGGAGGACACTTGTCACTATTTGCAGACGACACTGCAGTCTACCGCAGCAGTTCTAACCTGCAATATAGAGTCACAAAAATAGAGCAACACCTACAATCCATCCAGAAATGGGCTAACCAATGGAAACAAAAAACAATAAACGCGGAGAAAACCCAAGCAATACAATACGATTCACATTCAAAAAGAATACCTCCTAACCTGCATATACGCCTCAGAAATAACAATCTTCCATGGTCAGGCACAATAAAGTATCTAGGCATCAAGCTGGACAAGAGGTTGACATTTAGAGACCATGTTACACACGTTTGTAACAAGGCTGCAGCAGCAATATTCAGACTGTACCCAATCATCAAAGGAAACAGAATAAATATGCGCGCCAAAAAGAAAATCTTCAAAACCGTCATAGGAACCAGCCATCACTTACGGCTCTGAAAATCTGGTCAATGGCCGCAGACACCAAACATAACAAGAGTAAAAAAGGGTGCAGAACAAATACTTCAGAATTACTGCTGATGCCGGCCGGTACCAGACAAACCGAGACATATACACAAACCATAACATACTCAATCAAAATCCCGGAAATCATCCAAAGAAAAATCCATAAAGTTGTTTTTGTTGTTTTTTTTTTTTTTTTTTTTTTTTTTTTTTTTTTTTTTTCCACCAAACCACGGATTCGAACCACCCACTCATCAGAAATCTGGGACAAAATCCACCCGACCCAAGAACGACATTTCCCATCACGACAAAACACCACAAACTACAACATACCATGATAAACAAAAATAAAATACAAACACCATAACACTCACTCAAACAACAAACATCTACACACACCCAAGAGACCCATCATTTTGTTACCCAACATAATCAGACAGAAGGCAGGGATCAAGGACAGATCCGGTCCTTCGAGTACAGGGGGTAAAAAATACCCATCAGACCAGCTCTCTCTCTCTCTCTCTCTCTCTCTCTCTCCTCCTCGCTTCTCCGTGCCGACGCTGCCCCGCACACGCGTTCGCGTTCGCGCTCGCGTTCGGCCGACACCACACGACAGGTCTTTGGTGCCCCGCCACTGCGCGCACGCACGCCTCCTCCTCTTCCTTAGTTCTTTTTCGCTTTTCTTTTCTCCCCCGCCCCCCGCTCTCACCGCCACATCATCCCGCAACCCTTGGGGGATGTTTCCCAACATCAACGCGCCCCAATTCCACTCTCTGCCCGTGCCGCACTCTCCACTTTGCTTCTCCCCGTCCCCTACACACACGACTACCGAAACCCCGGTTGACACACCTTCTCGTAGGACAGGGGTGCGTGCGTGCGTGCGTTGTCTTGACGGTGACAGCAACAGCAACGGATCCGTCCATCCCATTCCCCCCCACTCGGTAAAGAACCATTTTCAACCCACACTACACAACAAGGGGGGCACACACGAACGCGAAAGAAAGGGCAGGGCAGGGGCAACTATCTCGTACACATTCTTCCTCAGAACCCACATATCGCATCAACGAACGGCAGGCCAATTGCGGACTCAGCCGTGTCAGGCAAATCCAACCCCAACCAACACCTCCCACGGAAACCCTGACACTGATCCAGCAGTACGTCCACATACATCGCCACACCAAATACGGGTGACGAGTGAGCAACAAATGGAACAATACACAACAAGGGCTGACCTAATAAAAACTGCACGTCACGTCATACCTTCCAGACAGACGCAGTTCCGACGGGACGGCGGAACCGTATACGTACCTTTCAGCCACAACAACCGACCGACTGGACACGCCCGCGTCTCCAGCCAGCCAACCACCAGGGCCACACAGCCCGCAAGTTTCAGCGTCAACACTTCTTAACGTACGTTGCAAACTTTTCAAAACATTGCCACACACACACACACACACCCCACGAAAAGCGTCAACCTCTCTCACACTGGATACACTCAACACTTTTTGTCGGCGGAGCTTGAGGCCAACGGTTGACACACCCCCACCGGCCACACAGGTTTCCCTTTGAAAATTGCAGTGACGGAGGAGACGCGGCATTACGAGAGGGTTGTTTCCGAGAGCGCGAGCTGGACGGAGCTGCGGCGCCGCCGCCGAGGGGTAATGAACGCACGCGATGCCGCATGACAGCCCATCACCCAAAGTTTCACCCACAACTGCACAGGTCGCACCCCCTTTTCGCGCCATACTAGTGTCGATCGTCAATTACAGCTGACGGTGTTCGCATTTGCCACTTGACGGGGGGGAAAAGAAAACAAACATCTGACACGCCATGTGTTTCTCTCTCTCTCTGTTACATCTAGGTCATTCGGCAGCCACTGTAAAAAAAAAAAAAAAATATTTTTACGACATGGTTGGGTAAGTGATTTAAAGACAACAATTGTGGGTCACACACCATAGACCATTTCGATAGTGTTCTTGTTCTTCTCTTTTTCCTTTTTTTATCGCTCAATTGAAATAAAACCTGGGGATGATGCAATGCTGCGATATGGCACAACCGTCGTCCATTGTACACAACTCGGGAACAAAAAGAAACCAATTCAGGGAACGTTCGTTCCTTCACAACGTTTCTTTCAACGCACTTGGTCTTTACCATCCTGTATATTCAACACACATTTCCTTTCATCAAACTAGGGCATTTCCATAACAGTATTTGCAATACTGCTTCTTCGACGTCATTTCACCATCTTAACTAGAGACAAACAAACAACAAAATAGGAAAACAGCCCTGAGAACCCCGTCCACCAAATTTCAGTTAGCACGGCATCCAAGATTCTTTTCCGGGGAGTGTGCAGTGCAGCTGACGCTGCTCAGACCATATACCGTCGCCAGTCTCACTCAACTCTTGCGCATTCCATTCTACGCTACGTGACAATGCAAAAATGAATGAATCAAACCCGCCCAGAGAGCGTCTTGTGCGAGGGGACACACGATATAGAGAACAACAAAACACACAGGGGACACCACCAAAGTTGGAGAGAACGTTTCCACCACGGCAGCCGCGCCGTTACGCGCTTTTTTTTTTCCTCCCCCCCACTGCACACCTCCGACACCACGGGAACGTTCACCGTCCCGTTGCCCTACACTGGCGTTTCTTTTCAACCCCCCACCCTATTCCTCGCTCCCCGGACATTCGACCGATCACAAAGTGCAACCTCTCGTTACCGTCGGGTGCCCCTCTTCATCCCCGGGGCGCCAACAACAAAACAAAAACACCACCGACGCCGTCGTCTCGCGTCACCTCACTCAACTGAGCGGAAAATACACGTACATCCAGAATGACGACACCGCCTCCACAAACAAAAACCAGACGTCAGACGTCAGGTCGAAAGAGGGCACCGTACGTCGTGGCGCGTGGTCTCCTAACTCACCTCGCGCGTACAAATACAATGCAATGCGTGTCTCCTCACGTTCACACACACCTCCACGCTCCACTTTTACGTCGCCCAACCAACCAACTAACTTAACGCACCCGCTCGGCGTAGAAGCAGCTGTAGGCGGCAACGTGTTTCTCACCCTCGCCACCAACGGTGTGACATCCGACAGTCGCGGTTTGCTTTCCGTTCCACACCTCCGGCCATACCATACAAAGGGGACAAAAAAAATATATATATATATATATATATATATATATATCAAACAAGCCAACTCCAGCGATCCGCCCCCCTAACACCAACACGTCTCGAAACACCCACGCCCACGACCCGGCTGTGGCTAAAGTGCGTATCCCAACGTCACACCAAAACCAAAGGCGCCGGCGCCGCACCACACCACAAGCTACAGCTACAGCTGTGCCGCCGTCCACCCGCTCACAACAACAACAACAACAACAACAACAACAACAATTCCGCCCTTCCCGCAAAGGCATTTCGGTGGCCCTGAAAAGGGCCGTTTTTTCTTTTCTTCGCCGCGCCGCGGACGAGCCTCCTATTTCCAAGAGCCACCTCCTTACTTGGAGCTCGTGTACTTGGTCACCGCCTTCGTGCCCTCGCTCACCGCGTGCTTGGCCAGCTCGCCAGGCAGCAAGAGCCGCACAGCGGTCTGGATCTCGCGGGACGTGATGGTCGAGCGCTTGTTGTAGTGCGCCAGGCGAGAAGCCTCGGCCGCAATGCGCTCGAAAATGTCGTTCACGAAGCTGTTCATGATGCTCATCGCCTTCGAAGAGATGCCCGTGTCAGGGTGCACCTGCTTCAGCACCTTGTAGATGTAGATGGCATAGCTCTCCTTCCTCTTGCGCTTCTTCTTCTTGTCGCCCTTCGAAATGTTCTTCTGCGCCTTGCCAGCCTTCTTGGCGGCTTTCCCGCTAGTCTTGGGCGGCATCACGAACAAACAGTCAGTCAGTCAGGCGCTCCGCTCCAGTCAGCGTCTCCCCACACAGTGGCACCCGCCGCACGCCGCCGCCGCACCTTTACCAGCTCGCCCTGCTGCGGCCGCCGACCAATGGGGCGCGCGCGCAACCGGCCGCCGCACCCGAGCCCATAAAGGACCCCCACCCCGCCGGCGCCGGCACGCACTCCGCTGCTCGACTCGCTGCGGCTCGCACCGTTTGGGGCGTTGTGCTTTTCTTTCTCGCTTCTTTCCAAACTAGCCCATCGCCATGTCCGGACGCGGAAAGGGAGGCAAAGTCAAGGGCAAGTCAAAGTCCCGCTCAAGCAGGGCTGGGCTCCAGTTCCCGGTCGGCAGAATCCACCGCCTCCTGCGCAAGGGAAACTACGCCGAGCGCGTCGGCGCCGGGGCGCCCGTCTACCTCGCCGCCGTCATGGAGTACCTCGCGGCTGAGGTGCTCGAGCTGGCCGGAAACGCGGCCCGCGACAACAAGAAGACGCGCATCATCCCGCGCCACCTGCAGCTCGCCATACGCAACGACGAGGAGCTCAACAAGCTCTTGTCGGGCGTCACCATCGCACAGGGAGGTGTCCTGCCCAACATCCAGGCCGTCCTGCTGCCAAAGAAGACCGAGAAGAAGGCCTAAAAGAGAGACAGCGCAATCGGCAACCGCCGCGTGCTCCCTTGGCACGCAGCGCGCCATTTGCCGCCTCGGCTCAAAAAACAAAACACAATCGGCCCTTTTCAGGGCCACCACACAAACCTACGTCCAAAGCAGAATTCCAGTCGTTCGTCGCACCACTTTTCTCTCTCTCTTTCTGTGTACGGTTTTTTCCTTCTTACACACACAGGCGCCGCCATCTTGTACACACGTACTTGGCCACCTCCTCCACTCAACTCCACGCACGCACAGTCTCGCGACCATTAACCAGCACACGTGGCGCACAACAACACACCTCAAAAATAACCCCTCGGCACTCAGCCGCGCCGCAACACACAGCCCATCCACCGACAAGAAGCATACAAGCAAAGAGGGAGGGGAAGGAAGGAAGGAAGGAAGGAAGGAGCTCACACAACGCAAGGGCACGCTTCCTTCCCTCCCAACCGCACCGCACACCACGTCAAAAAAACCCTCCAAACAAAACTAAAAGGCCAAGTAGACTAAAAAGGAAAAGAGAAAAAACCAGCAACACAGACTCTTTCGCACTTTTCAACTTCCGAACACTGTGGTGGCCCTGAAAAGGGCCGTTTCTCAATCTCTCTCTTTCCTTCCTTCGGTCTCACACCGCCTAACCGCCGAAACCGTACAGGGTGCGCCCCTGCCTCTTCAGGGCGTACACCACGTCCATGGCCGTCACAGTCTTGCGCTTGGCGTGCTCAGTGTACGTCACCGCGTCGCGGATCACGTTCTCCAGGAACACCTTCAGCACTCCGCGCGTCTCCTCGTAGATCAGACCAGAGATGCGCTTCACGCCGCCCCTGCGCGCCAGGCGGCGGATCGCGGGCTTCGTGATGCCCTGGATGTTGTCGCGCAACACCTTGCGGTGCCGCTTGGCGCCACCCTTGCCGAGCCCCTTTCCTCCCTTGCCGCGGCCTGTCATTCTTCTTCTTCTTCAAGCGTCTCAACCACAATAATATAAAAAACAAGAAAGCAAGGCAAGCTCCTCACCCGGCGCTAGCGAGTCGGCTACGGTTGTGGCGCCCAGCGCGCGCGCCGCCCCCCTATATAGACTCTGGGGCCCCGCGGCCCGCCCTCCCCTCCCCCCACCACCGCGCACCGAGGGCATATAAGCGCAGCACCCGGGGCGCGCGGGCCCGTTGTCAAGGCAGCACCGGACGCCGTCGCGCACGCATATCCTCCACGCCGCATCCGCATCCGCAGTAGCCATGGCCCGGACAAAGCAAACGGCCCGCAAGTCCACCGGCGGAAAGGCGCCGCGCAAACAGCTCGCCACCAAGGCGGCGAGGAAGAGCGCGCCCGCCACCGGCGGCGTCAAGAAGCCCCACCGCTACAGGCCGGGCACCGTCGCCCTGCGAGAAATCAGGCGCTACCAGAAGAGCACAGAGCTGCTCATCCGCAAGCTGCCATTCCAGCGCCTAGTGCGCGAGATCGCCCAGGACTTCAAGACCGACCTGCGCTTCCAGAGCTCCGCAGTCATGGCCCTGCAGGAGGCCAGCGAGGCCTACCTCGTCGGCCTCTTCGAAGACACCAACCTGTGCGCAATCCACGCCAAGCGAGTCACCATCATGCCCAAGGACATCCAGCTCGCGCGCCGCATCCGCGGCGAGCGCGCCTAAACCCGCACACCGCCAAACAAACAAAACGGCCCTTTTCAGGGCCACTAACGTCTCTCCGTCGCGAGCAAAACTTTGTCGGTCGCAACGACTAGTTCCCCACTCACTCTCCAGTCCAGTCCAGTCGTCCCACCCCCGGCCCGGCCCGGCCCGGCGCCGCCGTTTCCAAAAAAAAAAAAAAAAAAAAAAAAAGCACCGCACCGGCCGAGCCAAGTCGCAAGCGTCAATAGCGCCACCCACACAGGCCACGGCACAAAACGTGACGCCCGGAAAGCAAAGCAAAGCAAAGCAAAAAAGACTATTCCAAAACCACCACCAAGACAAACAAACAAACGCGGCGCAAAATAAATAGGTAAAAATAATAAAAGTAAAATACACTTTATGTAACACCAACCGCGGCGCCGCCGCCCACGCCCGCCAACGACCCCACAATCCAACCACCGCGGCACGCAAACACCATCCACACATGAAACAAACAAACAAACGCCAGCAAGCAAGACAGACAGACAAGGCAACCGACCGACCACGACACGACAATCAACACCTTCCCGACGTGCTTTGATGGCCCTGAGAAGGGCCGTTTTTGTTTTTGTCCGGGACCGCGCGACAGCCTCTGGTTGCGCGCCGGCCACCAGGCGACGGTGTCAACCGCCAACCCTTCCCTGCCCTTTTTACTTCTTCTTCTTGGGCGAAGCCTTCGCCTTAGACGGCGTCGCCGTCGCCTTCTTCGGGCGCGGCGCCTTCGGCTTCTTCGTCGGAACCTTGGCGGCCTTCTTCGCCTTCGACGGCGACTTGGCCTTGGCCGGCTTGGCCGCAGCCGCCTTCTTCGCACCCGCGGGAGCGGCCGACGCCGCAGACGCCTTCTTGGCGGCGCCCGCCTTCCGACCGGTCGCCGCCTTCACGCCGCCAGCCTTCTTTGCGCCGGCCGCACGGGCCCCCTTCTTCTCCTTGCTGGCCGGAGCGGCGCGCTTCTTCTTCGCACCACCGCCGCCACCACGAGCCTTGCCGCCCTCGGCCGCCCCGCCGCCGGCGCCGGCAAGCTTGAAAGAGCCCGACGCGCCCTTCCCCTTCGTCTGCACCAGCTCGCCAGCCACGACGGCCGACTTGAGGTACTTCTTGATAAAGGGCGCCAGCTTCTCCGCGTCCAGCTTGTAGTGCGCGGCAATGTACTTCTTGATCGCCTGCAGCGACGACCCGCCGCGCTCCTTCAGACTCTTGATGGCGGCCGTCACCATCTCAGAGGTGCGCGGGTGCGCAGGCTTGGCGCGCGGCTTCTTCGCAGACGACGCAGACTTGGCCTTCTTCGTAGTGCCGGTGGCGGCGGGTGCCGCGGCAGTCTCGTTCGTAGCCGCCTGGTCTGCCATCTTTTGCCTGTTCTCTTTTCTTTTTTTCCCCTTGGTTTCGCTTCCTTCTCTCCTTCGACGACGCACAACAGCGAGGGGCGCGCAGCAGAGAATAGCCGCGCACGACGAGGCAATGGTTGCTCTGGATTGATTCCGAAGTGCCACTGGGCTGTGCCCGTCTGACTTCAAGTTGTGCGCTAGGGGGTTTGGTGAAATGAGGGTTTGGTTTGTGTGCGTGTTTTTGTGTATATGTTTGATGTGTGAATTTTGTTTGTGTTATCTAAATGTCCCGAAAGTGGCGTGTAAGTGTTAGTTTTGGGCGTTTGTGATGATGGTCGGGGTGTTCGCGGCCTAAGATTTGGATTAGGTTGTGGGGCGATGTTTCTGACTTCTCATAAAGTTTGACCGATTTCTCCTTTATGAGGGAGTAAATGGTTGGGTGTCCAAGGAAGTCTCTAATTTGAGTATTGCGGACGTATCTGTCAGCGCCTGTGATGACCCTGAACGTTTTGTTTTGGAGCCTTTGAAGTCGTGAGAGATTGGTGTCTGACGCCATCGACCACACCTCCGAGCCATATAAGATGGCCGGAAGCATGAGCTGGCGCCAGAGGAGCATTTTGCAATTTAACGTGAGTCCTGCACCCTTCAGAAGGGGGTATAGCTGGGATAGGAGTGCGCAACCTTTGTTCGCCGCCTTATTTATGTGCTGGGTCCATGTCAGGCGCCTGTCTATTTCAAGGCCTAGGTATGTCACGCAATTTCTCCAGGGCAGGTCCCGTCCACCAATGGTAAGTTGCTGGTCTGGGAGTTTTATTCTGCTGGTGAAATAAATGGCCTGGGACTTGTTAGCGTTTATTTTTACCTTCCACAGGTTACACCACTGTGTGATGGTGTCGAGATGGGCTTGCAGTTTTCGGCGTATGAACTCGAGGTTGCGACAACTCCTATAGATAGCTGTATCATCAGCATACAGGGCAATCTGTCCGCCGACCTGTTTGGGTATGTCGTTCGTGTAGATTGAGTACAGAATGGGACCCAGAACCGAACCTTGCGGAACTCCGGCCGCAATCGGTCGTGTCTGGCTCGACCGTGACCCACTCCTTACGAAGAATTGACGCTCCGCAAGAAATGAATCAATGATCTTTATGAGATGTTCTGGGCACCCTATTTGATCTAGTTTGTATATCAGGCCATCGTGCCAGACGCGGTCAAATGCCTTTTCTATGTCGAGGAATACTGCTCCTGTTGATTCTCTCTTTGCCCTGGCCAGACAAATGTGCTCCACCAAGCGCAGGCATTGTTGGACTGTGGAGTGCTCAGCGCGGAATCCGAACTGTTCAGGTATCAGGATGTTGTTCTCAGTAAGGAAATTTTGGAGGGGTAATAGGATGAGGAGTTCAAGGATTTTGCTCAGGCCAGTGAGTAGGGAGATTGGCCTGTAGCTTTCTGGAAGGAGCAGGTTTTTATTAGGCTTGGGGAGGGTGATTACCTTAGCAGTTTTCCACGCTGAGGGGAAGTAGGTGAGTTTTAGGCAAGCGTTGAAGACGCTGGCCAGAAATGTTATGGCAGGAGGTGGAAGGTGCTTAAGGAGTGGGGTGCGGATACGGTCAGGGCCAGGAGCCTTGTGGTTTCCCTGTCGCTTGATGAGTGCACTAATTGTCCGCTCGTTAACGGGCACGAATTCTGTGTTTGGGCGCGTATTTCTTATCTGAGTCACTCGTCCGATGACTATTCTTTCCTGCCTGTCACTCTCGTCATCATCGATGACGTGAGTTCGGAATTGTGACTCTAGTGACTGTGCCATTATTTCCGCCTTTTCTTGTTCTTCATACACTAGACCGTTTTCGCCGTGGAGTGGCCTGTTTACTTTGGTGGGGGCTTTCCGCTGCCGGGCTATCTGCCAGATCTTGCGTCTACTGCTGTCGGTTTCGGCGGTTCGTAACATCTCCTCCCAGCAGCGGCTCCTGTGCTCCTGTAGTCGGAGTTTCACCTGGTCCTCAAGCCGCCTCAGCAGGCGGCGGTCAGCGGGGTCGCGATGACGCTGCCACAGCTTACGCAACCTGCGTTTGGCGACTATGAGGTCCCAGATGTCAGGGGGCAGGTCCCTGGTGCCAGGCTCTGTGGTGAGCCTGACACTTGTAGCGCGAGCACAGGCGTGGAGGACGTCTGTAAAATTTTTTATCACGTCGTCGATATCATTCTCTGTCTCCAACTGCGGGATTTCCTCCACGTGCTCACCCACCAGATATTTATAACGGTCCCAGTTTGTAATTACTTCTGTTTTTGCCATCCTCCCGGCATCGTCTTCAACACTGGCTATGTCCAGAACGACCGGGTTGTGATCAGAGTTCAGCTCGTGGTGCACACTGACTGTCGCTTCGAGAGCAAAGTTTTTTACGACGAAAATATCCAGGATGTCTGGATTTTTTGTCGGGTCTACAGGGATATGCGTAGGCTCATCGGGTGCGATGACGCTGAGGGCGGCACGCCTCTCAACGAGACTACGCAATCTCTCACCACTTCTGTTCTCGCCGCGACAGCCAAAGGCCCTATGCTTCGAGTTTAGGTCCCCTCCCACAATCACACGAACGCCAGTACCCAGTAGAGCCTGAAGGTCCCGCTGCAGTATGGTGGTGCCCGGGGGGTGATAAGCGGAAATGATTTTGTATGACTCGTTTGCAATTTTTATTTCTATACCGGCTGCCTCGATGCTGTTTGTCTGCGGTAGTTCCACGGTGCGGAAACACCTTCTGCCTTTTACGAGGACCGCTACTCCGCCGCGTTCGCGGCCTACGCGGTCAACTCTGTGTATGTTGTAATTTCTTACGGAGAAACGGTCCTCGGGCTTAAGGTGGGTCTCCGTCAGACACACTACATCGATAGCATGCCGGTCTAGGAATTCTTCGAGTACATACTTTTGTGATTTTACGCCGTTGGCGTTAAAGGTTGCTATTTTTAACTTGTTGGATTCACGGCGATCCATCTACAATTGTGAATAATGTCATTGCTCCCTCAGCGAGGGCCATAAATTTACTTAGGCCATCAGGCGCGGCACGCACGCGCGCCATGGTGTCCCTAAATGTTGTCAGTACATTTGTCAGGCTGAAGCCTGCAAACAGTTGTCGCAGCTCGTCTAAGAAGCCGAGCGGCGTTCCTGGCTGCTGGCCAGCGAACGACTGAGGCGGCGCGGCAGCTGCAGGCGCCTCAGCGTGCTGGGGGCGGGGTGGGGGTACCCAGGCGGCAGCGGCCGTCGGGGCGCGTGGTGGGGGAAGCGCAGGGAATGCTTCCCGACCCCGCACAGTCGTTCCGCGGCTGTTGGTGGCGGCAGAGCTGGCTGCCGTCGCCGTGGCCGCAGAGGTTGGCTGCGACCATGCCGCAGGCGCAGGGGCGCCTCGCGACAAAGCCGCGCCATTTGCCGACCGTGGGGGACGGGTAGACATGAGTTGTATACGTGTCGGGCAGCGGCTGTAATTTGCCGGGTGGTCGCCCCCGCAGAGTGCGCATTTTGCCGGTGTTGCACGGCTCTTTTTACATGTGTTAGTTAAGTGTGGGCCGGCACACTTAAGGCACTTCGGGGGATGGTGGCATTGCTCCGCCGAGTGGAACAGTTGCTGGCATTGATGGCACTGTATAGGGCCTTCAGGCTGTCTATATTTTTCTATGGTGATTTTACAATTCATGAACAGCTCTATTTTGAGCAGTTCCCTGTTTCTCTCATCGGGGTGCAGGATCACCTTAAACGATGCTCTCTTTTTCCTTCCCTCGCCAGGGTTGCTCGGGTCAGAAGCACGCGTTTCTTGCTTCACTTCAATGACCCTGAATTGTCGTTGAAGCAGCAGTTCTTTAATTTCGGCGGGGTCTGTGTCTCGAGGGAGACCTTTAATCACCGCCTTATAGGTGTGTTTGTCAGCTATCGGGTAAGAGTGAAACGGGATCTTCTTTTGAGTGAAGTATTCCACCAGATACCTGTAGTCGGGTGGGGTAGATGGCTGAAATTTAACAGAGGAGCCCCTGCATGAGGTGTTTAGACCTCCTTTAAGGTGGGGGGCAACCTCTTTGATTATCTTCATCGTGCCGTTTACGATGGTGGCAATGATCGGCGGCACCTTTTCCCGTTTCTGCGGCGCTTGCGCACCTGAGGTTGACGGTCGGTTACGCGTCGCCTCGGTCGCTTCCGTGTTTTCGGGAGCGATCGGGGCGAAGCTATTTGATGTGGGGACATTGGCTACGACTGTTTCCCCCCCAGTGTCCATGTCATCAGCTCTTTCTGTCGTATGTTCCTCAGCGAGCCGGCTTGGGGCCGGGCGCTTAGGCGCTGGCATTACGTCCGCGACTTGTAGACGTGTCTTTGCTTTGGTAATGTTTGTTGTGGGTTGGCCGCGGGAACCCAATGACTGGGTGCCGCAGCGGACTGGGGCTTTGGGCTTACCCAATATGGCTGAATTAGCGGAACCTGAAGCCAGACATGCACTGCCAAGGGGCACTGGTTGTTCGTTCGTTGGCACCGTTAGGTCTCCCCGAACAGCGCCAGCCCTAGCATATACTACGCGCGGGTAACCGGGTAAGACCACGGGCCCTGACGTAGGAATTTCCCTACTCTCGGGGGGGCAGGGAGGATGCCCTGCGGCAGTGTCTGACCGGATCACGATGGCAGATCAGGCGACGATTGAACGAGAAAGCCGCGGCCCCCACCGCCACAGCGCTGCCAGTAGACCGGCAGCAGCTGCACCACAAAGGGACCACGTCCGAATCTGTCCACGACAATTTTGCGGCGTAATCGCGAAGCATACGCCCCCGCACACGACAATTTTGCGGCGTTGTGCACGCACAACGCACACGACAAGTTTTGCTCGGCTACGGCTAGCGTAGCGCGCTCGACGAGACGGCCAGTAGCAGCAGCAGCTAAGCGTCCACTCTCGGCTGTCGCACTCCCTCGAATGCCGCGCACGCGCCTGGCCCAGCCAGTGTCGCGGGCGGGCGCGGACGGCCGAGAGAGCGGCCGCCACTCGGCGCGCCGCCGCGCCGCCGCGCCGCGCCTCCCGCGCTTGCTACCGCCCAACGTCCGACAGCCTGCGCGGAGCAGCCCCCAACCTGCGCCGCAACCACCCGCGCCATTCAAACCACCGAGGATGGGGCTACACACACCGACACCACGGTCGCCAACCAGTCGCCGCGGCGGCGCCGCAAACCACGGCCAAACTGCAGCCACCGCGCGCCACAGCCTGGGTCGGCCCGCCGAGAATCGCCGCCCCCGCCCAAATGCCGCCCCCACAGCCCCAGCCGACGACCCGCCACAATGGCCAAACCTTCGTCAAAACTCCCACACCGTCGCCGCGGCAGCCCGGCCACCGCGGCCGGCGCCACAGCCACACGAGCCGAGTCGTGCGGCGATGACGGCCGTGCACAAACGCACCTCCGCCGCCCCATCGCCTTCCGCCGTTTTCCCGATCGGCCCGCAGCCGTCGGGCCACGGCCGCGGGCCGTCCTCCTCCTCTCGCCTCGCCCGCCAACACCCACAGCCCTTCCAACACATTTTTTTTTCTTTTTTTTTTTTTTTTTACTTTTTTACGATCGCCGCCTGCGCAACATGGCACCGGCCGACGGAGCGCCAACCCCCCCGCCACAGGCGAAAACAAAACAACGATAAACAAACAAACAAAATAAATTTACCAGCCAGCCCCAACTACAGACACACCGAATCTGCCCTCACAGCCGACCTTACACGCCTCAACGTCAAAACAAAGGTGGTTTCTTTCTTTCAACGGTTACCTTACCTTAGGTTACGTCAGGTTAGGCTAAGAAGGCGTCAGGGTTAGGTTAAGCGTTGACGTGACGTCACGTCTTAACGTAGGCGTTAAGCTAAGGTTGCGGTCACGTACGTTAGGTTAAGGCGACTTGGGGGTTGGCCTAAGGGCTTAGGTTAGGTTACGTTAGTTTAGGTGGCTGCGTTAACGGCTTAAAGAAGTTTAGGAGGTTAAGGCGTCGAGGCGGCCGCACCCCCTTAGCTGCTGCGGCTCGGCCACGCCACGCTTTGGGGTTTCATAAGGTCGCGCGGCGGGTCGTCGGCACGCCGCAAAGGACAAAACTGCAAGACGACGTCGAAAAACAAACAACAGGTAAAAAATAAATAAGTAAAAATAAACGACGCCGACAGGCGGGGATCAGCAGAACGAGCAGATTCCGGAGAGCGAACGAGACACACACACACACACACACACACACACACACACACACACACACACACGCACGCACGCACGCACGCACACACACACAAACCCCCCCGAGCCGAGAGAGCACAGCACCACCACGTGTCGGCCTCCGCTCACCCGACTCGGCTGGGCTGGGCTGGGCTGGCGGCCGGGCCGGATGCACGTACACGTACGGCTACAGCCACTACCCGTACACAGCCGCTCTTCACGCAACACCAGCCAAATGGCGCGCCCGCGGCTCGTCGCGGTCGCGGTCGCGGTCGCAACGCCACGCCGGCACACTTTCGGCACCACCGTTTTCGCGCGCACCGCAAACAAAAACGCAGCCGACACACACAGAAAAAAAAAAAAAAAACAACACAGAGCGCGAGAGACGGGCGGCGGCGGCGCACCTTTCGCCAGCCGGCAGGCAATCGACTCGCCCAGTACGACAAACGTGCACGCCACCCCACCCACCAACCAACCAACCAACCAACCAGTCGTCGTCGTCGTCGTCGTCCCGAAATCAAACAAACTCTCAAAAGCACAGCCCCTGCTGCCAACGGACGCAGGCGCCACGCAGCTCCCTTCCCGCCACACTCGATTCGCAGCGCAACTCACCCGGCACACCGTCAAACGACGGGCTGGGCTCGCCGCATCGCCGCAACCTACACACCTTCCCCGCCACGACGCACAGCCCCACCAGACGCCCGTGCCGCAACGACACTACTGCACTACCACTACCGCACTACTCCTCTCGCCCTTGCCATACACGACACAACACGCCAAAAAATGAAAATCCAAATACAAACAAAAACACCGCCCCCACGACCCAAACACACGCGAGGCAAGGCACGCAGCAAACGGCGTCCCCTCCGCGTCGCGCCATCAACCTACACACACAAGGCAACCAACAACAAACAGCCAGCCAGCCCCACTCTCACGCCGCAAAAACAGAAAACACACCGAAACCGCCAAACGCCGCACATTCGCGCTTCGCACTCACCACACACCTCTCGGCATCCGTTTCGCACACAACGACGCGACGCACAATACATCATCACGGGCTACGCACGCACACCGCGACCCACTTTTTTACGACGCCCTCGGCAGAGCACACGTGCCCACGCCCACACACAGTCGACACAACGACGCAGCGCGCAGCAGACGCGGCCGCAACACATACCTCCCCGACGACGCGCCAACACCGCCAGCCACTGCTCACTCGCCCAAGCAACCCGTGCACACAACTGCCACACGCGTCCACCACGCCGCCGCCAACCACCCGCCCGCCAGGGGGCGCTCACGTCCGCGACAACAGCGCGGCACCGCCGGACCGGGCCGAACCGAGCCGAGCCGCCGCCTCCTCTCCACTCGGCACGCCACGTCCTGCTTGCAAAACACATGGCTCGTCCCTCTGTACACACAACGCGCCTGCCTGCGGTCGCCGCCGGCATCTATCTACCTGCGCATCGGAGCCAGGCCGGCAAGCCCACACTTAAATAATGCACTTCACCAGCCAAACAAACCCACTCTTCCTTTCTTTGCACAGCGCATGCAACAGCAGCCCCAGGAGCCGGGCCCGCCGCCAGCGTCTCCTCCTCCTCTGGGCACAGCCAGCCAGCCGTTCCCACCGCCCCGCCCCTGCTCTGCAGAACAAGAAAAAAACGAAAAAGTACCAACACACGCACCCAAAGCGTAAGCCACACAAGACCAGCCTCTCCAAGGCCACACACACGCAAAAAAAAACAAAAAAAAAAAAACAAAAACACTACAACAAAATAAAATAAAATGAAAAAGAAAAAGCAAGCTGTCGCCTCGCCCCCGCCCGTCCCCCCACCCCACCACATTCGCCCCCTCCGCTTGTTTTCCTTTCTACAATTTCCCTCTTTTCCACCCAATATCCCGCCGCGGTTTACGGGCACCGGCCGATTTTGCGCCCGCCCACATGTGTGCCTACTCCCCACCACCATTCCCTCCGCAGCCCGCAGCCCGCTTTTCCCCCCTCCCTGCCCACACCACACCGACGGTGCTGACGTCGACACGCACCCAAGACAGGGGCCACGACCGTCTTTTTTCCTGGGCCCATCCCCGCACCGCACCTCCTTCCAATCATCAACGCTGTGGCGCCTGTGTCCGCGCGAGACGCGTGCGCGCCGCCTCTCTCAACATCCGTCCGCCGTCCGCCGTCCGCCGTCCGGCCCCGTTTTTCGGCCCCCAGGCCATCCGTCAACCACCACTGCCCCTGCCCCTGCCCCTGCCCGCCCCGCACCACACCACACACCGCTGCTTGCCCCGGCCGTTGCCACCAAAGGCGCCAACCGCAGCCCGCGCGCGCCAGAAACTACAGGGACCCAGCCGACCGACGAAAATCAGAGCAATTGGCCGGGAGGATCAAAAAGAGAGCTCCGAAAACCACCGTAGCGAGGCGTGGGAGGAAACGTTACGAGAAGCAGGAAGGGACCAGGAAAAATTCTGGAAATTTCTTAAAACTCGTAAACTAGACACGAAACATCTACATCTACATGGGGAAGGAACGACCCCACAGACCGAGCTGAAGCACTGGCGGATTCACTAGAAAGGCAATTCCAAGCACCAGAAGCGGTAGATGACGAAACTGATGACCACCAGGAAATGGTACTCAGAAGGGTAAAACCGCATCCTAAGTGCCCCGATCAGAACATCTTTCACAATCCAATAAACGCAGAAACCCCGTATCTTATCACATCACAAACATACACACATCCTAAGAAGGCATCAGGCCCAGATTCCATCAAACCGCAACTACTACATCACCTACCTCCAGCAACTATCAATTATCTATCTAACATCAATATATAATGCTTGCTTCAGACTAAACTACTTGGAAACAGGCCCGAGTCATCACATTACCAAAGCCAAACAAGGACTTATTATTTCCGCAAAACTATAGGCCAACTTCCTTGGAAAGGTCCTCGGAAAGCTCATTCAAACTGAACTGAAGAAATTCAATTCTTAAAGGATAACAACATAATCATCCCACAACAATTCCGATTCCGCGAAGAACACAGCACCACCCACCAGGTGACCAGACTAGTCGAGCACATATGTCAGGCCAGAAACATTAGACACAGTACTGGAGCAGTCCTGCTTGACATCGGATAACGCCTTATCTACAAGCTCCACCAGTACAACTGCCCCATCCACATTATTGCTTCTTTTCTCCGCAACGGAGCATTCTATGTCCATGTACCAGGAGCGGCAAGTAACACTAGATCCATAGAGGCTGGAGTCCCGCAAGGCTCAGTGCTGGGGCCCATTCTCTACTCAATATACACAAACAAACAGCTGGGAGGACACTTGTCACTATTTGCAGACGACACTGCAGTCTACCGCAGCAGTTCTAACCTGCAATATAGAGTCACAAAAATAGAGCAACACCTACAATCCATCCAGAAATGGGCTAACCAATGGAAACAAAAAACAATAAACGCGGAGAAAACCCAAGCAATACAATACGATTCACATTCAAAAAGAATACCTCCTAACCTGCATATACGCCTCAGAAATAACAATCTTCCATGGTCAGGCACAATAAAGTATCTAGGCATCAAGCTGGACAAGAGGTTGACATTTAGAGACCATGTTACACACGTTTGTAACAAGGCTGCAGCAGCAATATTCAGACTGTACCCAATCATCAAAGGAAACAGAATAAATATGCGCGCCAAAAAGAAAATCTTCAAAACCGTCATAGGAACCAGCCATCACTTACGGCTCTGAAAATCTGGTCAATGGCCGCAGACACCAAACATAACAAGAGTAAAAAAGGGTGCAGAACAAATACTTCAGAATTACTGCTGATGCCGGCCGGTACCAGACAAACCGAGACATATACACAAACCATAACATACTCAATCAAAATCCCGGAAATCATCCAAAGAAAAATCCATAAAGTTGTTTTTGTTGTTTTTTTTTTTTTTTTTTTTTTTTTTTTTTTTTTTTTTTTCCACCAAACCACGGATTCGAACCACCCACTCATCAGAAATCTGGGACAAAATCCACCCGACCCAAGAACGACATTTCCCATCACGACAAAACACCACAAACTACAACATACCATGATAAACAAAAATAAAATACAAACACCATAACACTCACTCAAACAACAAACATCTACACACACCCAAGAGACCCATCATTTTGTTACCCAACATAATCAGACAGAAGGCAGGGATCAAGGACAGATCCGGTCCTTCGAGTACAGGGGGTAAAAAATACCCATCAGACCAGCTCTCTCTCTCTCTCTCTCTCTCTCTCTCTCCTCCTCGCTTCTCCGTGCCGACGCTGCCCCGCACACGCGTTCGCGTTCGCGCTCGCGTTCGGCCGACACCACACGACAGGTCTTTGGTGCCCCGCCACTGCGCGCACGCACGCCTCCTCCTCTTCCTTAGTTCTTTTTCGCTTTTCTTTTCTCCCCCGCCCCCCGCTCTCACCGCCACATCATCCCGCAACCCTTGGGGGATGTTTCCCAACATCAACGCGCCCCAATTCCACTCTCTGCCCGTGCCGCACTCTCCACTTTGCTTCTCCCCGTCCCCTACACACACGACTACCGAAACCCCGGTTGACACACCTTCTCGTAGGACAGGGGTGCGTGCGTGCGTGCGTTGTCTTGACGGTGACAGCAACAGCAACGGATCCGTCCATCCCATTCCCCCCCACTCGGTAAAGAACCATTTTCAACCCACACTACACAACAAGGGGGGCACACACGAACGCGAAAGAAAGGGCAGGGCAGGGGCAACTATCTCGTACACATTCTTCCTCAGAACCCACATATCGCATCAACGAACGGCAGGCCAATTGCGGACTCAGCCGTGTCAGGCAAATCCAACCCCAACCAACACCTCCCACGGAAACCCTGACACTGATCCAGCAGTACGTCCACATACATCGCCACACCAAATACGGGTGACGAGTGAGCAACAAATGGAACAATACACAACAAGGGCTGACCTAATAAAAACTGCACGTCACGTCATACCTTCCAGACAGACGCAGTTCCGACGGGACGGCGGAACCGTATACGTACCTTTCAGCCACAACAACCGACCGACTGGACACGCCCGCGTCTCCAGCCAGCCAACCACCAGGGCCACACAGCCCGCAAGTTTCAGCGTCAACACTTCTTAACGTACGTTGCAAACTTTTCAAAACATTGCCACACACACACACACACACCCCACGAAAAGCGTCAACCTCTCTCACACTGGATACACTCAACACTTTTTGTCGGCGGAGCTTGAGGCCAACGGTTGACACACCCCCACCGGCCACACAGGTTTCCCTTTGAAAATTGCAGTGACGGAGGAGACGCGGCATTACGAGAGGGTTGTTTCCGAGAGCGCGAGCTGGACGGAGCTGCGGCGCCGCCGCCGAGGGGTAATGAACGCACGCGATGCCGCATGACAGCCCATCACCCAAAGTTTCACCCACAACTGCACAGGTCGCACCCCCTTTTCGCGCCATACTAGTGTCGATCGTCAATTACAGCTGACGGTGTTCGCATTTGCCACTTGACGGGGGGGAAAAGAAAACAAACATCTGACACGCCATGTGTTTCTCTCTCTCTCTGTTACATCTAGGTCATTCGGCAGCCACTGTAAAAAAAAAAAAAAAATATTTTTACGACATGGTTGGGTAAGTGATTTAAAGACAACAATTGTGGGTCACACACCATAGACCATTTCGATAGTGTTCTTGTTCTTCTCTTTTTCCTTTTTTTATCGCTCAATTGAAATAAAACCTGGGGATGATGCAATGCTGCGATATGGCACAACCGTCGTCCATTGTACACAACTCGGGAACAAAAAGAAACCAATTCAGGGAACGTTCGTTCCTTCACAACGTTTCTTTCAACGCACTTGGTCTTTACCATCCTGTATATTCAACACACATTTCCTTTCATCAAACTAGGGCATTTCCATAACAGTATTTGCAATACTGCTTCTTCGACGTCATTTCACCATCTTAACTAGAGACAAACAAACAACAAAATAGGAAAACAGCCCTGAGAACCCCGTCCACCAAATTTCAGTTAGCACGGCATCCAAGATTCTTTTCCGGGGAGTGTGCAGTGCAGCTGACGCTGCTCAGACCATATACCGTCGCCAGTCTCACTCAACTCTTGCGCATTCCATTCTACGCTACGTGACAATGCAAAAATGAATGAATCAAACCCGCCCAGAGAGCGTCTTGTGCGAGGGGACACACGATATAGAGAACAACAAAACACACAGGGGACACCACCAAAGTTGGAGAGAACGTTTCCACCACGGCAGCCGCGCCGTTACGCGCTTTTTTTTTTCCTCCCCCCCACTGCACACCTCCGACACCACGGGAACGTTCACCGTCCCGTTGCCCTACACTGGCGTTTCTTTTCAACCCCCCACCCTATTCCTCGCTCCCCGGACATTCGACCGATCACAAAGTGCAACCTCTCGTTACCGTCGGGTGCCCCTCTTCATCCCCGGGGCGCCAACAACAAAACAAAAACACCACCGACGCCGTCGTCTCGCGTCACCTCACTCAACTGAGCGGAAAATACACGTACATCCAGAATGACGACACCGCCTCCACAAACAAAAACCAGACGTCAGACGTCAGGTCGAAAGAGGGCACCGTACGTCGTGGCGCGTGGTCTCCTAACTCACCTCGCGCGTACAAATACAATGCAATGCGTGTCTCCTCACGTTCACACACACCTCCACGCTCCACTTTTACGTCGCCCAACCAACCAACTAACTTAACGCACCCGCTCGGCGTAGAAGCAGCTGTAGGCGGCAACGTGTTTCTCACCCTCGCCACCAACGGTGTGACATCCGACAGTCGCGGTTTGCTTTCCGTTCCACACCTCCGGCCATACCATACAAAGGGGACAAAAAAAATATATATATATATATATATATATATATATATATCAAACAAGCCAACTCCAGCGATCCGCCCCCCTAACACCAACACGTCTCGAAACACCCACGCCCACGACCCGGCTGTGGCTAAAGTGCGTATCCCAACGTCACACCAAAACCAAAGGCGCCGGCGCCGCACCACACCACAAGCTACAGCTACAGCTGTGCCGCCGTCCACCCGCTCACAACAACAACAACAACAACAACAACAACAACAATTCCGCCCTTCCCGCAAAGGCATTTCGGTGGCCCTGAAAAGGGCCGTTTTTTCTTTTCTTCGCCGCGCCGCGGACGAGCCTCCTATTTCCAAGAGCCACCTCCTTACTTGGAGCTCGTGTACTTGGTCACCGCCTTCGTGCCCTCGCTCACCGCGTGCTTGGCCAGCTCGCCAGGCAGCAAGAGCCGCACAGCGGTCTGGATCTCGCGGGACGTGATGGTCGAGCGCTTGTTGTAGTGCGCCAGGCGAGAAGCCTCGGCCGCAATGCGCTCGAAAATGTCGTTCACGAAGCTGTTCATGATGCTCATCGCCTTCGAAGAGCGTGTCAGGGTGCACCTGCTTCAGCACCTTGTAGATGTAGATGGCATAGCTCTCCTTCCTCTTGCGCTTCTTCTTCTTGTCGCCCTTCGAAATGTTCTTCTGCGCCTTGCCAGCCTTCTTGGCGGCTTTCCCGCTAGTCTTGGGCGGCATCACGAACAAACAGTCAGTCAGTCAGGCGCTCCGCTCCAGTCAGCGTCTCCCCACACAGTGGCACCCGCCGCACGCCGCCGCCGCACCTTTACCAGCTCGCCCTGCTGCGGCCGCCGACCAATGGGGCGCGCGCGCAACCGGCCGCCGCACCCGAGCCCATAAAGGACCCCCACCCCGCCGGCGCCGGCACGCACTCCGCTGCTCGACTCGCTGCGGCTCGCACCGTTTGGGGCGTTGTGCTTTTCTTTCTCGCTTCTTTCCAAACTAGCCCATCGCCATGTCCGGACGCGGAAAGGGAGGCAAAGTCAAGGGCAAGTCAAAGTCCCGCTCAAGCAGGGCTGGGCTCCAGTTCCCGGTCGGCAGAATCCACCGCCTCCTGCGCAAGGGAAACTACGCCGAGCGCGTCGGCGCCGGGGCGCCCGTCTACCTCGCCGCCGTCATGGAGTACCTCGCGGCTGAGGTGCTCGAGCTGGCCGGAAACGCGGCCCGCGACAACAAGAAGACGCGCATCATCCCGCGCCACCTGCAGCTCGCCATACGCAACGACGAGGAGCTCAACAAGCTCTTGTCGGGCGTCACCATCGCACAGGGAGGTGTCCTGCCCAACATCCAGGCCGTCCTGCTGCCAAAGAAGACCGAGAAGAAGGCCTAAAAGAGAGACAGCGCAATCGGCAACCGCCGCGTGCTCCCTTGGCACGCAGCGCGCCATTTGCCGCCTCGGCTCAAAAAACAAAACACAATCGGCCCTTTTCAGGGCCACCACACAAACCTACGTCCAAAGCAGAATTCCAGTCGTTCGTCGCACCACTTTTCTCTCTCTCTTTCTGTGTACGGTTTTTTCCTTCTTACACACACAGGCGCCGCCATCTTGTACACACGTACTTGGCCACCTCCTCCACTCAACTCCACGCACGCACAGTCTCGCGACCATTAACCAGCACACGTGGCGCACAACAACACACCTCAAAAATAACCCCTCGGCACTCAGCCGCGCCGCAACACACAGCCCATCCACCGACAAGAAGCATACAAGCAAAGAGGGAGGGGAAGGAAGGAAGGAAGGAAGGAAGGAGCTCACACAACGCAAGGGCACGCTTCCTTCCCTCCCAACCGCACCGCACACCACGTCAAAAAAACCCTCCAAACAAAACTAAAAGGCCAAGTAGACTAAAAAGGAAAAGAGAAAAAACCAGCAACACAGACTCTTTCGCACTTTTCAACTTCCGAACACTGTGGTGGCCCTGAAAAGGGCCGTTTCTCAATCTCTCTCTTTCCTTCCTTCGGTCTCACACCGCCTAACCGCCGAAACCGTACAGGGTGCGCCCCTGCCTCTTCAGGGCGTACACCACGTCCATGGCCGTCACAGTCTTGCGCTTGGCGTGCTCAGTGTACGTCACCGCGTCGCGGATCACGTTCTCCAGGAACACCTTCAGCACTCCGCGCGTCTCCTCGTAGATCAGACCAGAGATGCGCTTCACGCCGCCCCTGCGCGCCAGGCGGCGGATCGCGGGCTTCGTGATGCCCTGGATGTTGTCGCGCAACACCTTGCGGTGCCGCTTGGCGCCACCCTTGCCGAGCCCCTTTCCTCCCTTGCCGCGGCCTGTCATTCTTCTTCTTCTTCAAGCGTCTCAACCACAATAATATAAAAAACAAGAAAGCAAGGCAAGCTCCTCACCCGGCGCTAGCGAGTCGGCTACGGTTGTGGCGCCCAGCGCGCGCGCCGCCCCCCTATATAGACTCTGGGGCCCCGCGGCCCGCCCTCCCCTCCCCCCACCACCGCGCACCGAGGGCATATAAGCGCAGCACCCGGGGCGCGCGGGCCCGTTGTCAAGGCAGCACCGGACGCCGTCGCGCACGCATATCCTCCACGCCGCATCCGCATCCGCAGTAGCCATGGCCCGGACAAAGCAAACGGCCCGCAAGTCCACCGGCGGAAAGGCGCCGCGCAAACAGCTCGCCACCAAGGCGGCGAGGAAGAGCGCGCCCGCCACCGGCGGCGTCAAGAAGCCCCACCGCTACAGGCCGGGCACCGTCGCCCTGCGAGAAATCAGGCGCTACCAGAAGAGCACAGAGCTGCTCATCCGCAAGCTGCCATTCCAGCGCCTAGTGCGCGAGATCGCCCAGGACTTCAAGACCGACCTGCGCTTCCAGAGCTCCGCAGTCATGGCCCTGCAGGAGGCCAGCGAGGCCTACCTCGTCGGCCTCTTCGAAGACACCAACCTGTGCGCAATCCACGCCAAGCGAGTCACCATCATGCCCAAGGACATCCAGCTCGCGCGCCGCATCCGCGGCGAGCGCGCCTAAACCCGCACACCGCCAAACAAACAAAACGGCCCTTTTCAGGGCCACTAACGTCTCTCCGTCGCGAGCAAAACTTTGTCGGTCGCAACGACTAGTTCCCCACTCACTCTCCAGTCCAGTCCAGTCGTCCCACCCCCGGCCCGGCCCGGCCCGGCGCCGCCGTTTCCAAAAAAAAAAAAAAAAAAAAAAAAAGCACCGCACCGGCCGAGCCAAGTCGCAAGCGTCAATAGCGCCACCCACACAGGCCACGGCACAAAACGTGACGCCCGGAAAGCAAAGCAAAGCAAAGCAAAAAAGACTATTCCAAAACCACCACCAAGACAAACAAACAAACGCGGCGCAAAATAAATAGGTAAAAATAATAAAAGTAAAATACACTTTATGTAACACCAACCGCGGCGCCGCCGCCCACGCCCGCCAACGACCCCACAATCCAACCACCGCGGCACGCAAACACCATCCACACATGAAACAAACAAACAAACGCCAGCAAGCAAGACAGACAGACAAGGCAACCGACCGACCACGACACGACAATCAACACCTTCCCGACGTGCTTTGATGGCCCTGAGAAGGGCCGTTTTTGTTTTTGTCCGGGACCGCGCGACAGCCTCTGGTTGCGCGCCGGCCACCAGGCGACGGTGTCAACCGCCAACCCTTCCCTGCCCTTTTTACTTCTTCTTCTTGGGCGAAGCCTTCGCCTTAGACGGCGTCGCCGTCGCCTTCTTCGGGCGCGGCGCCTTCGGCTTCTTCGTCGGAACCTTGGCGGCCTTCTTCGCCTTCGACGGCGACTTGGCCTTGGCCGGCTTGGCCGCAGCCGCCTTCTTCGCACCCGCGGGAGCGGCCGACGCCGCAGACGCCTTCTTGGCGGCGCCCGCCTTCCGACCGGTCGCCGCCTTCACGCCGCCAGCCTTCTTTGCGCCGGCCGCACGGGCCCCCTTCTTCTCCTTGCTGGCCGGAGCGGCGCGCTTCTTCTTCGCACCACCGCCGCCACCACGAGCCTTGCCGCCCTCGGCCGCCCCGCCGCCGGCGCCGGCAAGCTTGAAAGAGCCCGACGCGCCCTTCCCCTTCGTCTGCACCAGCTCGCCAGCCACGACGGCCGACTTGAGGTACTTCTTGATAAAGGGCGCCAGCTTCTCCGCGTCCAGCTTGTAGTGCGCGGCAATGTACTTCTTGATCGCCTGCAGCGACGACCCGCCGCGCTCCTTCAGACTCTTGATGGCGGCCGTCACCATCTCAGAGGTGCGCGGGTGCGCAGGCTTGGCGCGCGGCTTCTTCGCAGACGACGCAGACTTGGCCTTCTTCGTAGTGCCGGTGGCGGCGGGTGCCGCGGCAGTCTCGTTCGTAGCCGCCTGGTCTGCCATCTTTTGCCTGTTCTCTTTTCTTTTTTTCCCCTTGGTTTCGCTTCCTTCTCTCCTTCGACGACGCACAACAGCGAGGGGCGCGCAGCAGAGAATAGCCGCGCACGCGCCTGGCCCAGCCAGTGTCGCGGGCGGGCGCGGACGGCCGAGAGAGCGGCCGCCACTCGGCGCGCCGCCGCGCCGCCGCGCCGCGCCTCCCGCGCTTGCTACCGCCCAACGTCCGACAGCCTGCGCGGAGCAGCCCCCAACCTGCGCCGCAACCACCCGCGCCATTCAAACCACCGAGGATGGGGCTACACACACCGACACCACGGTCGCCAACCAGTCGCCGCGGCGGCGCCGCAAACCACGGCCAAACTGCAGCCACCGCGCGCCACAGCCTGGGTCGGCCCGCCGAGAATCGCCGCCCCCGCCCAAATGCCGCCCCCACAGCCCCAGCCGACGACCCGCCACAATGGCCAAACCTTCGTCAAAACTCCCACACCGTCGCCGCGGCAGCCCGGCCACCGCGGCCGGCGCCACAGCCACACGAGCCGAGTCGTGCGGCGATGACGGCCGTGCACAAACGCACCTCCGCCGCCCCATCGCCTTCCGCCGTTTTCCCGATCGGCCCGCAGCCGTCGGGCCACGGCCGCGGGCCGTCCTCCTCCTCTCGCCTCGCCCGCCAACACCCACAGCCCTTCCAACACATTTTTTTTTCTTTTTTTTTTTTTTTTTACTTTTTTACGATCGCCGCCTGCGCAACATGGCACCGGCCGACGGAGCGCCAACCCCCCCGCCACAGGCGAAAACAAAACAACGATAAACAAACAAACAAAATAAATTTACCAGCCAGCCCCAACTACAGACACACCGAATCTGCCCTCACAGCCGACCTTACACGCCTCAACGTCAAAACAAAGGTGGTTTCTTTCTTTCAACGGTTACCTTACCTTAGGTTACGTCAGGTTAGGCTAAGAAGGCGTCAGGGTTAGGTTAAGCGTTGACGTGACGTCACGTCTTAACGTAGGCGTTAAGCTAAGGTTGCGGTCACGTACGTTAGGTTAAGGCGACTTGGGGGTTGGCCTAAGGGCTTAGGTTAGGTTACGTTAGTTTAGGTGGCTGCGTTAACGGCTTAAAGAAGTTTAGGAGGTTAAGGCGTCGAGGCGGCCGCACCCCCTTAGCTGCTGCGGCTCGGCCACGCCACGCTTTGGGGTTTCATAAGGTCGCGCGGCGGGTCGTCGGCACGCCGCAAAGGACAAAACTGCAAGACGACGTCGAAAAACAAACAACAGGTAAAAAATAAATAAGTAAAAATAAACGACGCCGACAGGCGGGGATCAGCAGAACGAGCAGATTCCGGAGAGCGAACGAGACACACACACACACACACACACACACACACACACACACACACACACACACGCACGCACGCACGCACGCACACACACACACAAACCCCCCCGAGCCGAGAGAGCACAGCACCACCACGTGTCGGCCTCCGCTCACCCGACTCGGCTGGGCTGGGCTGGGCTGGCGGCCGGGCCGGATGCACGTACACGTACGGCTACAGCCACTACCCGTACACAGCCGCTCTTCACGCAACACCAGCCAAATGGCGCGCCCGCGGCTCGTCGCGGTCGCGGTCGCGGTCGCGGTCGCAACGCCACGCCGGCACACTTTCGGCACCACCGTTTTCGCGCGCACCGCAAACAAAAACGCAGCCGACACACACAGAAAAAAAAAAAAAAAAACAACACAGAGCGCGAGAGACGGGCGGCGGCGGCGCACCTTTCGCCAGCCGGCAGGCAATCGACTCGCCCAGTACGACAAACGTGCACGCCACCCCACCCACCAACCAACCAACCAACCAACCAGTCGTCGTCGTCGTCGTCGTCCCGAAATCAAACAAACTCTCAAAAGCACAGCCCCTGCTGCCAACGGACGCAGGCGCCACGCAGCTCCCTTCCCGCCACACTCGATTCGCAGCGCAACTCACCCGGCACACCGTCAAACGACGGGCTGGGCTCGCCGCATCGCCGCAACCTACACACCTTCCCCGCCACGACGCACAGCCCCACCAGACGCCCGTGCCGCAACGACACTACTGCACTACCACTACCGCACTACTCCTCTCGCCCTTGCCATACACGACACAACACGCCAAAAAATGAAAATCCAAATACAAACAAAAACACCGCCCCCACGACCCAAACACACGCGAGGCAAGGCACGCAGCAAACGGCGTCCCCTCCGCGTCGCGCCATCAACCTACACACACAAGGCAACCAACAACAAACAGCCAGCCAGCCCCACTCTCACGCCGCAAAAACAGAAAACACACCGAAACCGCCAAACGCCGCACATTCGCGCTTCGCACTCACCACACACCTCTCGGCATCCGTTTCGCACACAACGACGCGACGCACAATACATCATCACGGGCTACGCACGCACACCGCGACCCACTTTTTTACGACGCCCTCGGCAGAGCACACGTGCCCACGCCCACACACAGTCGACACAACGACGCAGCGCGCAGCAGACGCGGCCGCAACACATACCTCCCCGACGACGCGCCAACACCGCCAGCCACTGCTCACTCGCCCAAGCAACCCGTGCACACAACTGCCACACGCGTCCACCACGCCGCCGCCAACCACCCGCCCGCCAGGGGGCGCTCACGTCCGCGACAACAGCGCGGCACCGCCGGACCGGGCCGAACCGAGCCGAGCCGCCGCCTCCTCTCCACTCGGCACGCCACGTCCTGCTTGCAAAACACATGGCTCGTCCCTCTGTACACACAACGCGCCTGCCTGCGGTCGCCGCCGGCATCTATCTACCTGCGCATCGGAGCCAGGCCGGCAAGCCCACACTTAAATAATGCACTTCACCAGCCAAACAAACCCACTCTTCCTTTCTTTGCACAGCGCATGCAA
This sequence comes from Schistocerca gregaria, assembly GCF_023897955.1. NCBI lineage: Eukaryota > Metazoa > Arthropoda > Insecta > Orthoptera > Acrididae > Schistocerca > Schistocerca gregaria. The sequence continues at coordinate 31,576 of NW_026062671.1, read as the reverse complement.
CAGCAGCCCCAGGAGCCGGGCCCGCCGCCAGCGTCTCCTCCTCCTCTGGGCACAGCCAGCCAGCCGTTCCCACCGCCCCGCCCCTGCTCTGCAGAACAAGAAAAAAACGAAAAAGTACCAACACACGCACCCAAAGCGTAAGCCACACAAGACCAGCCTCTCCAAGGCCACACACACGCAAAAAAAAACAAAAAAAAAAAAACAAAAACACTACAACAAAATAAAATAAAATGAAAAAGAAAAAGCAAGCTGTCGCCTCGCCCCCGCCCGTCCCCCCACCCCACCACATTCGCCCCCTCCGCTTGTTTTCCTTTCTACAATTTCCCTCTTTTCCACCCAATATCCCGCCGCGGTTTACGGGCACCGGCCGATTTTGCGCCCGCCCACATGTGTGCCTACTCCCCACCACCATTCCCTCCGCAGCCCGCAGCCCGCTTTTCCCCCCTCCCTGCCCACACCACACCGACGGTGCTGACGTCGACACGCACCCAAGACAGGGGCCACGACCGTCTTTTTTCCTGGGCCCATCCCCGCACCGCACCTCCTTCCAATCATCAACGCTGTGGCGCCTGTGTCCGCGCGAGACGCGTGCGCGCCGCCTCTCTCAACATCCGTCCGCCGTCCGCCGTCCGCCGTCCGGCCCCGTTTTTCGGCCCCCAGGCCATCCGTCAACCACCACTGCCCCTGCCCCTGCCCCTGCCCGCCCCGCACCACACCACACACCGCTGCTTGCCCCGGCCGTTGCCACCAAAGGCGCCAACCGCAGCCCGCGCGCGCCAGAAACTACAGGGACCCAGCCGACCGACGAAAATCAGAGCAATTGGCCGGGAGGATCAAAAAGAGAGCTCCGAAAACCACCGTAGCGAGGCGTGGGAGGAAACGTTACGAGAAGCAGGAAGGGACCAGGAAAAATTCTGGAAATTTCTTAAAACTCGTAAACTAGACACGAAACATCTACATCTACATGGGGAAGGAACGACCCCACAGACCGAGCTGAAGCACTGGCGGATTCACTAGAAAGGCAATTCCAAGCACCAGAAGCGGTAGATGACGAAACTGATGACCACCAGGAAATGGTACTCAGAAGGGTAAAACCGCATCCTAAGTGCCCCGATCAGAACATCTTTCACAATCCAATAAACGCAGAAACCCCGTATCTTATCACATCACAAACATACACACATCCTAAGAAGGCATCAGGCCCAGATTCCATCAAACCGCAACTACTACATCACCTACCTCCAGCAACTATCAATTATCTATCTAACATCAATATATAATGCTTGCTTCAGACTAAACTACTTGGAAACAGGCCCGAGTCATCACATTACCAAAGCCAAACAAGGACTTATTATTTCCGCAAAACTATAGGCCAACTTCCTTGGAAAGGTCCTCGGAAAGCTCATTCAAACTGAACTGAAGAAATTCAATTCTTAAAGGATAACAACATAATCATCCCACAACAATTCCGATTCCGCGAAGAACACAGCACCACCCACCAGGTGACCAGACTAGTCGAGCACATATGTCAGGCCAGAAACATTAGACACAGTACTGGAGCAGTCCTGCTTGACATCGGATAACGCCTTATCTACAAGCTCCACCAGTACAACTGCCCCATCCACATTATTGCTTCTTTTCTCCGCAACGGAGCATTCTATGTCCATGTACCAGGAGCGGCAAGTAACACTAGATCCATAGAGGCTGGAGTCCCGCAAGGCTCAGTGCTGGGGCCCATTCTCTACTCAATATACACAAACAAACAGCTGGGAGGACACTTGTCACTATTTGCAGACGACACTGCAGTCTACCGCAGCAGTTCTAACCTGCAATATAGAGTCACAAAAATAGAGCAACACCTACAATCCATCCAGAAATGGGCTAACCAATGGAAACAAAAAACAATAAACGCGGAGAAAACCCAAGCAATACAATACGATTCACATTCAAAAAGAATACCTCCTAACCTGCATATACGCCTCAGAAATAACAATCTTCCATGGTCAGGCACAATAAAGTATCTAGGCATCAAGCTGGACAAGAGGTTGACATTTAGAGACCATGTTACACACGTTTGTAACAAGGCTGCAGCAGCAATATTCAGACTGTACCCAATCATCAAAGGAAACAGAATAAATATGCGCGCCAAAAAGAAAATCTTCAAAACCGTCATAGGAACCAGCCATCACTTACGGCTCTGAAAATCTGGTCAATGGCCGCAGACACCAAACATAACAAGAGTAAAAAAGGGTGCAGAACAAATACTTCAGAATTACTGCTGATGCCGGCCGGTACCAGACAAACCGAGACATATACACAAACCATAACATACTCAATCAAAATCCCGGAAATCATCCAAAGAAAAATCCATAAAGTTGTTTTTGTTGTTTTTTTTTTTTTTTTTTTTTTTTTTTTTTTTTTTTTTTCCACCAAACCACGGATTCGAACCACCCACTCATCAGAAATCTGGGACAAAATCCACCCGACCCAAGAACGACATTTCCCATCACGACAAAACACCACAAACTACAACATACCATGATAAACAAAAATAAAATACAAACACCATAACACTCACTCAAACAACAAACATCTACACACACCCAAGAGACCCATCATTTTGTTACCCAACATAATCAGACAGAAGGCAGGGATCAAGGACAGATCCGGTCCTTCGAGTACAGGGGGTAAAAAATACCCATCAGACCAGCTCTCTCTCTCTCTCTCTCTCTCTCTCTCTCTCTCTCCTCCTCGCTTCTCCGTGCCGACGCTGCCCCGCACACGCGTTCGCGTTCGCGCTCGCGTTCGGCCGACACCACACGACAGGTCTTTGGTGCCCCGCCACTGCGCGCACGCACGCCTCCTCCTCTTCCTTAGTTCTTTTTCGCTTTTCTTTTCTCCCCCGCCCCCCGCTCTCACCGCCACATCATCCCGCAACCCTTGGGGGATGTTTCCCAACATCAACGCGCCCCAATTCCACTCTCTGCCCGTGCCGCACTCTCCACTTTGCTTCTCCCCGTCCCCTACACACACGACTACCGAAACCCCGGTTGACACACCTTCTCGTAGGACAGGGGTGCGTGCGTGCGTGCGTTGTCTTGACGGTGACAGCAACAGCAACGGATCCGTCCATCCCATTCCCCCCCACTCGGTAAAGAACCATTTTCAACCCACACTACACAACAAGGGGGGCACACACGAACGCGAAAGAAAGGGCAGGGCAGGGGCAACTATCTCGTACACATTCTTCCTCAGAACCCACATATCGCATCAACGAACGGCAGGCCAATTGCGGACTCAGCCGTGTCAGGCAAATCCAACCCCAACCAACACCTCCCACGGAAACCCTGACACTGATCCAGCAGTACGTCCACATACATCGCCACACCAAATACGGGTGACGAGTGAGCAACAAATGGAACAATACACAACAAGGGCTGACCTAATAAAAACTGCACGTCACGTCATACCTTCCAGACAGACGCAGTTCCGACGGGACGGCGGAACCGTATACGTACCTTTCAGCCACAACAACCGACCGACTGGACACGCCCGCGTCTCCAGCCAGCCAACCACCAGGGCCACACAGCCCGCAAGTTTCAGCGTCAACACTTCTTAACGTACGTTGCAAACTTTTCAAAACATTGCCACACACACACACACACACCCCACGAAAAGCGTCAACCTCTCTCACACTGGATACACTCAACACTTTTTGTCGGCGGAGCTTGAGGCCAACGGTTGACACACCCCCACCGGCCACACAGGTTTCCCTTTGAAAATTGCAGTGACGGAGGAGACGCGGCATTACGAGAGGGTTGTTTCCGAGAGCGCGAGCTGGACGGAGCTGCGGCGCCGCCGCCGAGGGGTAATGAACGCACGCGATGCCGCATGACAGCCCATCACCCAAAGTTTCACCCACAACTGCACAGGTCGCACCCCCTTTTCGCGCCATACTAGTGTCGATCGTCAATTACAGCTGACGGTGTTCGCATTTGCCACTTGACGGGGGGGAAAAGAAAACAAACATCTGACACGCCATGTGTTTCTCTCTCTCTCTGTTACATCTAGGTCATTCGGCAGCCACTGTAAAAAAAAAAAAAAAAATATTTTTACGACATGGTTGGGTAAGTGATTTAAAGACAACAATTGTGGGTCACACACCATAGACCATTTCGATAGTGTTCTTGTTCTTCTCTTTTTCCTTTTTTTATCGCTCAATTGAAATAAAACCTGGGGATGATGCAATGCTGCGATATGGCACAACCGTCGTCCATTGTACACAACTCGGGAACAAAAAGAAACCAATTCAGGGAACGTTCGTTCCTTCACAACGTTTCTTTCAACGCACTTGGTCTTTACCATCCTGTATATTCAACACACATTTCCTTTCATCAAACTAGGGCATTTCCATAACAGTATTTGCAATACTGCTTCTTCGACGTCATTTCACCATCTTAACTAGAGACAAACAAACAACAAAATAGGAAAACAGCCCTGAGAACCCCGTCCACCAAATTTCAGTTAGCACGGCATCCAAGATTCTTTTCCGGGGAGTGTGCAGTGCAGCTGACGCTGCTCAGACCATATACCGTCGCCAGTCTCACTCAACTCTTGCGCATTCCATTCTACGCTACGTGACAATGCAAAAATGAATGAATCAAACCCGCCCAGAGAGCGTCTTGTGCGAGGGGACACACGATATAGAGAACAACAAAACACACAGGGGACACCACCAAAGTTGGAGAGAACGTTTCCACCACGGCAGCCGCGCCGTTACGCGCTTTTTTTTTTCCTCCCCCCCACTGCACACCTCCGACACCACGGGAACGTTCACCGTCCCGTTGCCCTACACTGGCGTTTCTTTTCAACCCCCCACCCTATTCCTCGCTCCCCGGACATTCGACCGATCACAAAGTGCAACCTCTCGTTACCGTCGGGTGCCCCTCTTCATCCCCGGGGCGCCAACAACAAAACAAAAACACCACCGACGCCGTCGTCTCGCGTCACCTCACTCAACTGAGCGGAAAATACACGTACATCCAGAATGACGACACCGCCTCCACAAACAAAAACCAGACGTCAGACGTCAGGTCGAAAGAGGGCACCGTACGTCGTGGCGCGTGGTCTCCTAACTCACCTCGCGCGTACAAATACAATGCAATGCGTGTCTCCTCACGTTCACACACACCTCCACGCTCCACTTTTACGTCGCCCAACCAACCAACTAACTTAACGCACCCGCTCGGCGTAGAAGCAGCTGTAGGCGGCAACGTGTTTCTCACCCTCGCCACCAACGGTGTGACATCCGACAGTCGCGGTTTGCTTTCCGTTCCACACCTCCGGCCATACCATACAAAGGGGACAAAAAAATATATATATATATATATATATATATATCAAACAAGCCAACTCCAGCGATCCGCCCCCCTAACACCAACACGTCTCGAAACACCCACGCCCACGACCCGGCTGTGGCTAAAGTGCGTATCCCAACGTCACACCAAAACCAAAGGCGCCGGCGCCGCACCACACCACAAGCTACAGCTACAGCTGTGCCGCCGTCCACCCGCTCACAACAACAACAACAACAACAACAACAACAACAATTCCGCCCTTCCCGCAAAGGCATTTCGGTGGCCCTGAAAAGGGCCGTTTTTTCTTTTCTTCGCCGCGCCGCGGACGAGCCTCCTATTTCCAAGAGCCACCTCCTTACTTGGAGCTCGTGTACTTGGTCACCGCCTTCGTGCCCTCGCTCACCGCGTGCTTGGCCAGCTCGCCAGGCAGCAAGAGCCGCACAGCGGTCTGGATCTCGCGGGACGTGATGGTCGAGCGCTTGTTGTAGTGCGCCAGGCGAGAAGCCTCGGCCGCAATGCGCTCGAAAATGTCGTTCACGAAGCTGTTCATGATGCTCATCGCCTTCGAAGAGATGCCCGTGTCAGGGTGCACCTGCTTCAGCACCTTGTAGATGTAGATGGCATAGCTCTCCTTCCTCTTGCGCTTCTTCTTCTTGTCGCCCTTCGAAATGTTCTTCTGCGCCTTGCCAGCCTTCTTGGCGGCTTTCCCGCTAGTCTTGGGCGGCATCACGAACAAACAGTCAGTCAGTCAGGCGCTCCGCTCCAGTCAGCGTCTCCCCACACAGTGGCACCCGCCGCACGCCGCCGCCGCACCTTTACCAGCTCGCCCTGCTGCGGCCGCCGACCAATGGGGCGCGCGCGCAACCGGCCGCCGCACCCGAGCCCATAAAGGACCCCCACCCCGCCGGCGCCGGCACGCACTCCGCTGCTCGACTCGCTGCGGCTCGCACCGTTTGGGGCGTTGTGCTTTTCTTTCTCGCTTCTTTCCAAACTAGCCCATCGCCATGTCCGGACGCGGAAAGGGAGGCAAAGTCAAGGGCAAGTCAAAGTCCCGCTCAAGCAGGGCTGGGCTCCAGTTCCCGGTCGGCAGAATCCACCGCCTCCTGCGCAAGGGAAACTACGCCGAGCGCGTCGGCGCCGGGGCGCCCGTCTACCTCGCCGCCGTCATGGAGTACCTCGCGGCTGAGGTGCTCGAGCTGGCCGGAAACGCGGCCCGCGACAACAAGAAGACGCGCATCATCCCGCGCCACCTGCAGCTCGCCATACGCAACGACGAGGAGCTCAACAAGCTCTTGTCGGGCGTCACCATCGCACAGGGAGGTGTCCTGCCCAACATCCAGGCCGTCCTGCTGCCAAAGAAGACCGAGAAGAAGGCCTAAAAGAGAGACAGCGCAATCGGCAACCGCCGCGTGCTCCCTTGGCACGCAGCGCGCCATTTGCCGCCTCGGCTCAAAAAACAAAACACAATCGGCCCTTTTCAGGGCCACCACACAAACCTACGTCCAAAGCAGAATTCCAGTCGTTCGTCGCACCACTTTTCTCTCTCTCTTTCTGTGTACGGTTTTTTCCTTCTTACACACACAGGCGCCGCCATCTTGTACACACGTACTTGGCCACCTCCTCCACTCAACTCCACGCACGCACAGTCTCGCGACCATTAACCAGCACACGTGGCGCACAACAACACACCTCAAAAATAACCCCTCGGCACTCAGCCGCGCCGCAACACACAGCCCATCCACCGACAAGAAGCATACAAGCAAAGAGGGAGGGGAAGGAAGGAAGGAAGGAAGGAAGGAGCTCACACAACGCAAGGGCACGCTTCCTTCCCTCCCAACCGCACCGCACACCACGTCAAAAAAACCCTCCAAACAAAACTAAAAGGCCAAGTAGACTAAAAAGGAAAAGAGAAAAAACCAGCAACACAGACTCTTTCGCACTTTTCAACTTCCGAACACTGTGGTGGCCCTGAAAAGGGCCGTTTCTCAATCTCTCTCTTTCCTTCCTTCGGTCTCACACCGCCTAACCGCCGAAACCGTACAGGGTGCGCCCCTGCCTCTTCAGGGCGTACACCACGTCCATGGCCGTCACAGTCTTGCGCTTGGCGTGCTCAGTGTACGTCACCGCGTCGCGGATCACGTTCTCCAGGAACACCTTCAGCACTCCGCGCGTCTCCTCGTAGATCAGACCAGAGATGCGCTTCACGCCGCCCCTGCGCGCCAGGCGGCGGATCGCGGGCTTCGTGATGCCCTGGATGTTGTCGCGCAACACCTTGCGGTGCCGCTTGGCGCCACCCTTGCCGAGCCCCTTTCCTCCCTTGCCGCGGCCTGTCATTCTTCTTCTTCTTCAAGCGTCTCAACCACAATAATATAAAAAACAAGAAAGCAAGGCAAGCTCCTCACCCGGCGCTAGCGAGTCGGCTACGGTTGTGGCGCCCAGCGCGCGCGCCGCCCCCCTATATAGACTCTGGGGCCCCGCGGCCCGCCCTCCCCTCCCCCCACCACCGCGCACCGAGGGCATATAAGCGCAGCACCCGGGGCGCGCGGGCCCGTTGTCAAGGCAGCACCGGACGCCGTCGCGCACGCATATCCTCCACGCCGCATCCGCATCCGCAGTAGCCATGGCCCGGACAAAGCAAACGGCCCGCAAGTCCACCGGCGGAAAGGCGCCGCGCAAACAGCTCGCCACCAAGGCGGCGAGGAAGAGCGCGCCCGCCACCGGCGGCGTCAAGAAGCCCCACCGCTACAGGCCGGGCACCGTCGCCCTGCGAGAAATCAGGCGCTACCAGAAGAGCACAGAGCTGCTCATCCGCAAGCTGCCATTCCAGCGCCTAGTGCGCGAGATCGCCCAGGACTTCAAGACCGACCTGCGCTTCCAGAGCTCCGCAGTCATGGCCCTGCAGGAGGCCAGCGAGGCCTACCTCGTCGGCCTCTTCGAAGACACCAACCTGTGCGCAATCCACGCCAAGCGAGTCACCATCATGCCCAAGGACATCCAGCTCGCGCGCCGCATCCGCGGCGAGCGCGCCTAAACCCGCACACCGCCAAACAAACAAAACGGCCCTTTTCAGGGCCACTAACGTCTCTCCGTCGCGAGCAAAACTTTGTCGGTCGCAACGACTAGTTCCCCACTCACTCTCCAGTCCAGTCCAGTCGTCCCACCCCCGGCCCGGCCCGGCCCGGCGCCGCCGTTTCCAAAAAAAAAAAAAAAAAAAAAAAAAAGCACCGCACCGGCCGAGCCAAGTCGCAAGCGTCAATAGCGCCACCCACACAGGCCACGGCACAAAACGTGACGCCCGGAAAGCAAAGCAAAGCAAAGCAAAAAAGACTATTCCAAAACCACCACCAAGACAAACAAACAAACGCGGCGCAAAATAAATAGGTAAAAATAATAAAAGTAAAATACACTTTATGTAACACCAACCGCGGCGCCGCCGCCCACGCCCGCCAACGACCCCACAATCCAACCACCGCGGCACGCAAACACCATCCACACATGAAACAAACAAACAAACGCCAGCAAGCAAGACAGACAGACAAGGCAACCGACCGACCACGACACGACAATCAACACCTTCCCGACGTGCTTTGATGGCCCTGAGAAGGGCCGTTTTTGTTTTTGTCCGGGACCGCGCGACAGCCTCTGGTTGCGCGCCGGCCACCAGGCGACGGTGTCAACCGCCAACCCTTCCCTGCCCTTTTTACTTCTTCTTCTTGGGCGAAGCCTTCGCCTTAGACGGCGTCGCCGTCGCCTTCTTCGGGCGCGGCGCCTTCGGCTTCTTCGTCGGAACCTTGGCGGCCTTCTTCGCCTTCGACGGCGACTTGGCCTTGGCCGGCTTGGCCGCAGCCGCCTTCTTCGCACCCGCGGGAGCGGCCGACGCCGCAGACGCCTTCTTGGCGGCGCCCGCCTTCCGACCGGTCGCCGCCTTCACGCCGCCAGCCTTCTTTGCGCCGGCCGCACGGGCCCCCTTCTTCTCCTTGCTGGCCGGAGCGGCGCGCTTCTTCTTCGCACCACCGCCGCCACCACGAGCCTTGCCGCCCTCGGCCGCCCCGCCGCCGGCGCCGGCAAGCTTGAAAGAGCCCGACGCGCCCTTCCCCTTCGTCTGCACCAGCTCGCCAGCCACGACGGCCGACTTGAGGTACTTCTTGATAAAGGGCGCCAGCTTCTCCGCGTCCAGCTTGTAGTGCGCGGCAATGTACTTCTTGATCGCCTGCAGCGACGACCCGCCGCGCTCCTTCAGACTCTTGATGGCGGCCGTCACCATCTCAGAGGTGCGCGGGTGCGCAGGCTTGGCGCGCGGCTTCTTCGCAGACGACGCAGACTTGGCCTTCTTCGTAGTGCCGGTGGCGGCGGGTGCCGCGGCAGTCTCGTTCGTAGCCGCCTGGTCTGCCATCTTTTGCCTGTTCTCTTTTCTTTTTTTCCCCTTGGTTTCGCTTCCTTCTCTCCTTCGACGACGCACAACAGCGAGGGGCGCGCAGCAGAGAATAGCCGCGCACGCGCCTGGCCCAGCCAGTGTCGCGGGCGGGCGCGGACGGCCGAGAGAGCGGCCGCCACTCGGCGCGCCGCCGCGCCGCCGCGCCGCGCCTCCCGCGCTTGCTACCGCCCAACGTCCGACAGCCTGCGCGGAGCAGCCCCCAACCTGCGCCGCAACCACCCGCGCCATTCAAACCACCGAGGATGGGGCTACACACACCGACACCACGGTCGCCAACCAGTCGCCGCGGCGGCGCCGCAAACCACGGCCAAACTGCAGCCACCGCGCGCCACAGCCTGGGTCGGCCCGCCGAGAATCGCCGCCCCCGCCCAAATGCCGCCCCCACAGCCCCAGCCGACGACCCGCCACAATGGCCAAACCTTCGTCAAAACTCCCACACCGTCGCCGCGGCAGCCCGGCCACCGCGGCCGGCGCCACAGCCACACGAGCCGAGTCGTGCGGCGATGACGGCCGTGCACAAACGCACCTCCGCCGCCCCATCGCCTTCCGCCGTTTTCCCGATCGGCCCGCAGCCGTCGGGCCACGGCCGCGGGCCGTCCTCCTCCTCTCGCCTCGCCCGCCAACACCCACAGCCCTTCCAACACATTTTTTTTTCTTTTTTTTTTTTTTTTTACTTTTTTACGATCGCCGCCTGCGCAACATGGCACCGGCCGACGGAGCGCCAACCCCCCCGCCACAGGCGAAAACAAAACAACGATAAACAAACAAACAAAATAAATTTACCAGCCAGCCCCAACTACAGACACACCGCACAGCCGACCTTACACGCCTCAACGTCAAAACAAAGGTGGTTTCTTTCTTTCAACGGTTACCTTACCTTAGGTTACGTCAGGTTAGGCTAAGAAGGCGTCAGGGTTAGGTTAAGCGTTGACGTGACGTCACGTCTTAACGTAGGCGTTAAGCTAAGGTTGCGGTCACGTACGTTAGGTTAAGGCGACTTGGGGGTTGGCCTAAGGGCTTAGGTTAGGTTACGTTAGTTTAGGTGGCTGCGTTAACGGCTTAAAGAAGTTTAGGAGGTTAAGGCGTCGAGGCGGCCGCACCCCCTTAGCTGCTGCGGCTCGGCCACGCCACGCTTTGGGGTTTCATAAGGTCGCGCGGCGGGTCGTCGGCACGCCGCAAAGGACAAAACTGCAAGACGACGTCGAAAAACAAACAACAGGTAAAAAATAAATAAGTAAAAATAAACGACGCCGACAGGCGGGGATCAGCAGAACGAGCAGATTCCGGAGAGCGAACGAGACACACACACACACACACACACACACACACACACACACACACACACACGCACGCACGCACGCACGCACACACACACAAACCCCCCCGAGCCGAGAGAGCACAGCACCACCACGTGTCGGCCTCCGCTCACCCGACTCGGCTGGGCTGGGCTGGGCTGGCGGCCGGGCCGGATGCACGTACACGTACGGCTACAGCCACTACCCGTACACAGCCGCTCTTCACGCAACACCAGCCAAATGGCGCGCCCGCGGCTCGTCGCGGTCGCGGTCGCGGTCGCAACGCCACGCCGGCACACTTTCGGCACCACCGTTTTCGCGCGCACCGCAAACAAAAACGCAGCCGACACACACAGAAAAAAAAAAAAAAAACAACACAGAGCGCGAGAGACGGGCGGCGGCGGCGCACCTTTCGCCAGCCGGCAGGCAATCGACTCGCCCAGTACGACAAACGTGCACGCCACCCCACCCACCAACCAACCAACCAACCAACCAGTCGTCGTCGTCGTCGTCGTCCCGAAATCAAACAAACTCTCAAAAGCACAGCCCCTGCTGCCAACGGACGCAGGCGCCACGCAGCTCCCTTCCCGCCACACTCGATTCGCAGCGCAACTCACCCGGCACACCGTCAAACGACGGGCTGGGCTCGCCGCATCGCCGCAACCTACACACCTTCCCCGCCACGACGCACAGCCCCACCAGACGCCCGTGCCGCAACGACACTACTGCACTACCACTACCGCACTACTCCTCTCGCCCTTGCCATACACGACACAACACGCCAAAAAATGAAAATCCAAATACAAACAAAAACACCGCCCCCACGACCCAAACACACGCGAGGCAAGGCACGCAGCAAACGGCGTCCCCTCCGCGTCGCGCCATCAACCTACACACACAAGGCAACCAACAACAAACAGCCAGCCAGCCCCACTCTCACGCCGCAAAAACAGAAAACACACCGAAACCGCCAAACGCCGCACATTCGCGCTTCGCACTCACCACACACCTCTCGGCATCCGTTTCGCACACAACGACGCGACGCACAATACATCATCACGGGCTACGCACGCACACCGCGACCCACTTTTTTACGACGCCCTCGGCAGAGCACACGTGCCCACGCCCACACACAGTCGACACAACGACGCAGCGCGCAGCAGACGCGGCCGCAACACATACCTCCCCGACGACGCGCCAACACCGCCAGCCACTGCTCACTCGCCCAAGCAACCCGTGCACACAACTGCCACACGCGTCCACCACGCCGCCGCCAACCACCCGCCCGCCAGGGGGCGCTCACGTCCGCGACAACAGCGCGGCACCGCCGGACCGGGCCGAACCGAGCCGAGCCGCCGCCTCCTCTCCACTCGGCACGCCACGTCCTGCTTGCAAAACACATGGCTCGTCCCTCTGTACACACAACGCGCCTGCCTGCGGTCGCCGCCGGCATCTATCTACCTGCGCATCGGAGCCAGGCCGGCAAGCCCACACTTAAATAATGCACTTCACCAGCCAAACAAACCCACTCTTCCTTTCTTTGCACAGCGCATGCAACAGCAGCCCCAGGAGCCGGGCCCGCCGCCAGCGTCTCCTCCTCCTCTGGGCACAGCCAGCCAGCCGTTCCCACCGCCCCGCCCCTGCTCTGCAGAACAAGAAAAAAACGAAAAAGTACCAACACACGCACCCAAAGCGTAAGCCACACAAGACCAGCCTCTCCAAGGCCACACACACGCAAAAAAAAACAAAAAAAAAAAAACAAAAACACTACAACAAAATAAAATAAAATGAAAAAGAAAAAGCAAGCTGTCGCCTCGCCCCCGCCCGTCCCCCCACCCCACCACATTCGCCCCCTCCGCTTGTTTTCCTTTCTACAATTTCCCTCTTTTCCACCCAATATCCCGCCGCGGTTTACGGGCACCGGCCGATTTTGCGCCCGCCCACATGTGTGCCTACTCCCCACCACCATTCCCTCCGCAGCCCGCAGCCCGCTTTTCCCCCCTCCCTGCCCACACCACACCGACGGTGCTGACGTCGACACGCACCCAAGACAGGGGCCACGACCGTCTTTTTTCCTGGGCCCATCCCCGCACCGCACCTCCTTCCAATCATCAACGCTGTGGCGCCTGTGTCCGCGCGAGACGCGTGCGCGCCGCCTCTCTCAACATCCGTCCGCCGTCCGCCGTCCGCCGTCCGGCCCCGTTTTTCGGCCCCCAGGCCATCCGTCAACCACCACTGCCCCTGCCCCTGCCCCTGCCCGCCCCGCACCACACCACACACCGCTGCTTGCCCCGGCCGTTGCCACCAAAGGCGCCAACCGCAGCCCGCGCGCGCCAGAAACTACAGGGACCCAGCCGACCGACGAAAATCAGAGCAATTGGCCGGGAGGATCAAAAAGAGAGCTCCGAAAACCACCGTAGCGAGGCGTGGGAGGAAACGTTACGAGAAGCAGGAAGGGACCAGGAAAAATTCTGGAAATTTCTTAAAACTCGTAAACTAGACACGAAACATCTACATCTACATGGGGAAGGAACGACCCCACAGACCGAGCTGAAGCACTGGCGGATTCACTAGAAAGGCAATTCCAAGCACCAGAAGCGGTAGATGACGAAACTGATGACCACCAGGAAATGGTACTCAGAAGGGTAAAACCGCATCCTAAGTGCCCCGATCAGAACATCTTTCACAATCCAATAAACGCAGAAACCCCGTATCTTATCACATCACAAACATACACACATCCTAAGAAGGCATCAGGCCCAGATTCCATCAAACCGCAACTACTACATCACCTACCTCCAGCAACTATCAATTATCTATCTAACATCAATATATAATGCTTGCTTCAGACTAAACTACTTGGAAACAGGCCCGAGTCATCACATTACCAAAGCCAAACAAGGACTTATTATTTCCGCAAAACTATAGGCCAACTTCCTTGGAAAGGTCCTCGGAAAGCTCATTCAAACTGAACTGAAGAAATTCAATTCTTAAAGGATAACAACATAATCATCCCACAACAATTCCGATTCCGCGAAGAACACAGCACCACCCACCAGGTGACCAGACTAGTCGAGCACATATGTCAGGCCAGAAACATTAGACACAGTACTGGAGCAGTCCTGCTTGACATCGGATAACGCCTTATCTACAAGCTCCACCAGTACAACTGCCCCATCCACATTATTGCTTCTTTTCTCCGCAACGGAGCATTCTATGTCCATGTACCAGGAGCGGCAAGTAACACTAGATCCATAGAGGCTGGAGTCCCGCAAGGCTCAGTGCTGGGGCCCATTCTCTACTCAATATACACAAACAAACAGCTGGGAGGACACTTGTCACTATTTGCAGACGACACTGCAGTCTACCGCAGCAGTTCTAACCTGCAATATAGAGTCACAAAAATAGAGCAACACCTACAATCCATCCAGAAATGGGCTAACCAATGGAAACAAAAAACAATAAACGCGGAGAAAACCCAAGCAATACAATACGATTCACATTCAAAAAGAATACCTCCTAACCTGCATATACGCCTCAGAAATAACAATCTTCCATGGTCAGGCACAATAAAGTATCTAGGCATCAAGCTGGACAAGAGGTTGACATTTAGAGACCATGTTACACACGTTTGTAACAAGGCTGCAGCAGCAATATTCAGACTGTACCCAATCATCAAAGGAAACAGAATAAATATGCGCGCCAAAAAGAAAATCTTCAAAACCGTCATAGGAACCAGCCATCACTTACGGCTCTGAAAATCTGGTCAATGGCCGCAGACACCAAACATAACAAGAGTAAAAAAGGGTGCAGAACAAATACTTCAGAATTACTGCTGATGCCGGCCGGTACCAGACAAACCGAGACATATACACAAACCATAACATACTCAATCAAAATCCCGGAAATCATCCAAAGAAAAATCCATAAAGTTGTTTTTGTTGTTTTTTTTTTTTTTTTTTTTTTTTTTTTTTTTTTTTCCACCAAACCACGGATTCGAACCACCCACTCATCAGAAATCTGGGACAAAATCCACCCGACCCAAGAACGACATTTCCCATCACGACAAAACACCACAAACTACAACATACCATGATAAACAAAAATAAAATACAAACACCATAACACTCACTCAAACAACAAACATCTACACACACCCAAGAGACCCATCATTTTGTTACCCAACATAATCAGACAGAAGGCAGGGATCAAGGACAGATCCGGTCCTTCGAGTACAGGGGGTAAAAAATACCCATCAGACCAGCTCTCTCTCTCTCTCTCTCTCTCTCTCTCTCCTCCTCGCTTCTCCGTGCCGACGCTGCCCCGCACACGCGTTCGCGTTCGCGCTCGCGTTCGGCCGACACCACACGACAGGTCTTTGGTGCCCCGCCACTGCGCGCACGCACGCCTCCTCCTCTTCCTTAGTTCTTTTTCGCTTTTCTTTTCTCCCCCGCCCCCCGCTCTCACCGCCACATCATCCCGCAACCCTTGGGGGATGTTTCCCAACATCAACGCGCCCCAATTCCACTCTCTGCCCGTGCCGCACTCTCCACTTTGCTTCTCCCCGTCCCCTACACACACGACTACCGAAACCCCGGTTGACACACCTTCTCGTAGGACAGGGGTGCGTGCGTGCGTGCGTTGTCTTGACGGTGACAGCAACAGCAACGGATCCGTCCATCCCATTCCCCCCCACTCGGTAAAGAACCATTTTCAACCCACACTACACAACAAGGGGGGCACACACGAACGCGAAAGAAAGGGCAGGGCAGGGGCAACTATCTCGTACACATTCTTCCTCAGAACCCACATATCGCATCAACGAACGGCAGGCCAATTGCGGACTCAGCCGTGTCAGGCAAATCCAACCCCAACCAACACCTCCCACGGAAACCCTGACACTGATCCAGCAGTACGTCCACATACATCGCCACACCAAATACGGGTGACGAGTGAGCAACAAATGGAACAATACACAACAAGGGCTGACCTAATAAAAACTGCACGTCACGTCATACCTTCCAGACAGACGCAGTTCCGACGGGACGGCGGAACCGTATACGTACCTTTCAGCCACAACAACCGACCGACTGGACACGCCCGCGTCTCCAGCCAGCCAACCACCAGGGCCACACAGCCCGCAAGTTTCAGCGTCAACACTTCTTAACGTACGTTGCAAACTTTTCAAAACATTGCCACACACACACACACACACCCCACGAAAAGCGTCAACCTCTCTCACACTGGATACACTCAACACTTTTTGTCGGCGGAGCTTGAGGCCAACGGTTGACACACCCCCACCGGCCACACAGGTTTCCCTTTGAAAATTGCAGTGACGGAGGAGACGCGGCATTACGAGAGGGTTGTTTCCGAGAGCGCGAGCTGGACGGAGCTGCGGCGCCGCCGCCGAGGGGTAATGAACGCACGCGATGCCGCATGACAGCCCATCACCCAAAGTTTCACCCACAACTGCACAGGTCGCACCCCCTTTTCGCGCCATACTAGTGTCGATCGTCAATTACAGCTGACGGTGTTCGCATTTGCCACTTGACGGGGGGGAAAAGAAAACAAACATCTGACACGCCATGTGTTTCTCTCTCTCTCTGTTACATCTAGGTCATTCGGCAGCCACTGTAAAAAAAAAAAAAAAATATTTTTACGACATGGTTGGGTAAGTGATTTAAAGACAACAATTGTGGGTCACACACCATAGACCATTTCGATAGTGTTCTTGTTCTTCTCTTTTTCCTTTTTTTATCGCTCAATTGAAATAAAACCTGGGGATGATGCAATGCTGCGATATGGCACAACCGTCGTCCATTGTACACAACTCGGGAACAAAAAGAAACCAATTCAGGGAACGTTCGTTCCTTCACAACGTTTCTTTCAACGCACTTGGTCTTTACCATCCTGTATATTCAACACACATTTCCTTTCATCAAACTAGGGCATTTCCATAACAGTATTTGCAATACTGCTTCTTCGACGTCATTTCACCATCTTAACTAGAGACAAACAAACAACAAAATAGGAAAACAGCCCTGAGAACCCCGTCCACCAAATTTCAGTTAGCACGGCATCCAAGATTCTTTTCCGGGGAGTGTGCAGTGCAGCTGACGCTGCTCAGACCATATACCGTCGCCAGTCTCACTCAACTCTTGCGCATTCCATTCTACGCTACGTGACAATGCAAAAATGAATGAATCAAACCCGCCCAGAGAGCGTCTTGTGCGAGGGGACACACGATATAGAGAACAACAAAACACACAGGGGACACCACCAAAGTTGGAGAGAACGTTTCCACCACGGCAGCCGCGCCGTTACGCGCTTTTTTTTTTCCTCCCCCCCACTGCACACCTCCGACACCACGGGAACGTTCACCGTCCCGTTGCCCTACACTGGCGTTTCTTTTCAACCCCCCACCCTATTCCTCGCTCCCCGGACATTCGACCGATCACAAAGTGCAACCTCTCGTTACCGTCGGGTGCCCCTCTTCATCCCCGGGGCGCCAACAACAAAACAAAAACACCACCGACGCCGTCGTCTCGCGTCACCTCACTCAACTGAGCGGAAAATACACGTACATCCAGAATGACGACACCGCCTCCACAAACAAAAACCAGACGTCAGACGTCAGGTCGAAAGAGGGCACCGTACGTCGTGGCGCGTGGTCTCCTAACTCACCTCGCGCGTACAAATACAATGCAATGCGTGTCTCCTCACGTTCACACACACCTCCACGCTCCACTTTTACGTCGCCCAACCAACCAACTAACTTAACGCACCCGCTCGGCGTAGAAGCAGCTGTAGGCGGCAACGTGTTTCTCACCCTCGCCACCAACGGTGTGACATCCGACAGTCGCGGTTTGCTTTCCGTTCCACACCTCCGGCCATACCATACAAAGGGGACAAAAAAAATATATATATATATATATATATATATATATATATATCAAACAAGCCAACTCCAGCGATCCGCCCCCCTAACACCAACACGTCTCGAAACACCCACGCCCACGACCCGGCTGTGGCTAAAGTGCGTATCCCAACGTCACACCAAAACCAAAGGCGCCGGCGCCGCACCACACCACAAGCTACAGCTACAGCTGTGCCGCCGTCCACCCGCTCACAACAACAACAACAACAACAACAACAACAACAATTCCGCCCTTCCCGCAAAGGCATTTCGGTGGCCCTGAAAAGGGCCGTTTTTTCTTTTCTTCGCCGCGCCGCGGACGAGCCTCCTATTTCCAAGAGCCACCTCCTTACTTGGAGCTCGTGTACTTGGTCACCGCCTTCGTGCCCTCGCTCACCGCGTGCTTGGCCAGCTCGCCAGGCAGCAAGAGCCGCACAGCGGTCTGGATCTCGCGGGACGTGATGGTCGAGCGCTTGTTGTAGTGCGCCAGGCGAGAAGCCTCGGCCGCAATGCGCTCGAAAATGTCGTTCACGAAGCTGTTCATGATGCTCATCGCCTTCGAAGAGATGCCCGTGTCAGGGTGCACCTGCTTCAGCACCTTGTAGATGTAGATGGCATAGCTCTCCTTCCTCTTGCGCTTCTTCTTCTTGTCGCCCTTCGAAATGTTCTTCTGCGCCTTGCCAGCCTTCTTGGCGGCTTTCCCGCTAGTCTTGGGCGGCATCACGAACAAACAGTCAGTCAGTCAGGCGCTCCGCTCCAGTCAGCGTCTCCCCACACAGTGGCACCCGCCGCCGAGTCGAATTAGCTGGGTTTCCCCCATGTTTTAGAAGAACCAGTGCCTTTTGCACTCTGTCTTCTCCTCTTTTCTTTTGTGTTTCGGAGCTTTAACTTATTTGGTAATTATTTTGGGGTCTCCTTCCTAATGAGTGATGTAGGTAAGATATTTTTGTGAGGGGCTTAGATGGTAGTGTTTGTAAGGAGGTTGAACTTTGTTAGATCTAGATCCTAAAGATTCGGTTGATGGTTGTTTTTGGGGTTTTAATTTGGGGGTGGCACGCCGCCGCCGCACCTTTACCAGCTCGCCCTGCTGCGGCCGCCGACCAATGGGGCGCGCGCGCAACCGGCCGCCGCACCCGAGCCCATAAAGGACCCCCACCCCGCCGGCGCCGGCACGCACTCCGCTGCTCGACTCGCTGCGGCTCGCACCGTTTGGGGCGTTGTGCTTTTCTTTCTCGCTTCTTTCCAAACTAGCCCATCGCCATGTCCGGACGCGGAAAGGGAGGCAAAGTCAAGGGCAAGTCAAAGTCCCGCTCAAGCAGGGCTGGGCTCCAGTTCCCGGTCGGCAGAATCCACCGCCTCCTGCGCAAGGGAAACTACGCCGAGCGCGTCGGCGCCGGGGCGCCCGTCTACCTCGCCGCCGTCATGGAGTACCTCGCGGCTGAGGTGCTCGAGCTGGCCGGAAACGCGGCCCGCGACAACAAGAAGACGCGCATCATCCCGCGCCACCTGCAGCTCGCCATACGCAACGACGAGGAGCTCAACAAGCTCTTGTCGGGCGTCACCATCGCACAGGGAGGTGTCCTGCCCAACATCCAGGCCGTCCTGCTGCCAAAGAAGACCGAGAAGAAGGCCTAAAAGAGAGACAGCGCAATCGGCAACCGCCGCGTGCTCCCTTGGCACGCAGCGCGCCATTTGCCGCCTCGGCTCAAAAAACAAAACACAATCGGCCCTTTTCAGGGCCACCACACAAACCTACGTCCAAAGCAGAATTCCAGTCGTTCGTCGCACCACTTTTCTCTCTCTCTTTCTGTGTACGGTTTTTTCCTTCTTACACACACAGGCGCCGCCATCTTGTACACACGTACTTGGCCACCTCCTCCACTCAACTCCACGCACGCACAGTCTCGCGACCATTAACCAGCACACGTGGCGCACAACAACACACCTCAAAAATAACCCCTCGGCACTCAGCCGCGCCGCAACACACAGCCCATCCACCGACAAGAAGCATACAAGCAAAGAGGGAGGGGAAGGAAGGAAGGAAGGAAGGAAGGAGCTCACACAACGCAAGGGCACGCTTCCTTCCCTCCCAACCGCACCGCACACCACGTCAAAAAAACCCTCCAAACAAAACTAAAAGGCCAAGTAGACTAAAAAGGAAAAGAGAAAAAACCAGCAACACAGACTCTTTCGCACTTTTCAACTTCCGAACACTGTGGTGGCCCTGAAAAGGGCCGTTTCTCAATCTCTCTCTTTCCTTCCTTCGGTCTCACACCGCCTAACCGCCGAAACCGTACAGGGTGCGCCCCTGCCTCTTCAGGGCGTACACCACGTCCATGGCCGTCACAGTCTTGCGCTTGGCGTGCTCAGTGTACGTCACCGCGTCGCGGATCACGTTCTCCAGGAACACCTTCAGCACTCCGCGCGTCTCCTCGTAGATCAGACCAGAGATGCGCTTCACGCCGCCCCTGCGCGCCAGGCGGCGGATC
This sequence comes from Schistocerca gregaria, assembly GCF_023897955.1. Lineage (NCBI taxonomy): Eukaryota > Metazoa > Arthropoda > Insecta > Orthoptera > Acrididae > Schistocerca > Schistocerca gregaria. Next base: position 11,081 of record NW_026062671.1, on the reverse strand, counting down.
GCGGGCTTCGTGATGCCCTGGATGTTGTCGCGCAACACCTTGCGGTGCCGCTTGGCGCCACCCTTGCCGAGCCCCTTTCCTCCCTTGCCGCGGCCTGTCATTCTTCTTCTTCTTCAAGCGTCTCAACCACAATAATATAAAAAACAAGAAAGCAAGGCAAGCTCCTCACCCGGCGCTAGCGAGTCGGCTACGGTTGTGGCGCCCAGCGCGCGCGCCGCCCCCCTATATAGACTCTGGGGCCCCGCGGCCCGCCCTCCCCTCCCCCCACCACCGCGCACCGAGGGCATATAAGCGCAGCACCCGGGGCGCGCGGGCCCGTTGTCAAGGCAGCACCGGACGCCGTCGCGCACGCATATCCTCCACGCCGCATCCGCATCCGCAGTAGCCATGGCCCGGACAAAGCAAACGGCCCGCAAGTCCACCGGCGGAAAGGCGCCGCGCAAACAGCTCGCCACCAAGGCGGCGAGGAAGAGCGCGCCCGCCACCGGCGGCGTCAAGAAGCCCCACCGCTACAGGCCGGGCACCGTCGCCCTGCGAGAAATCAGGCGCTACCAGAAGAGCACAGAGCTGCTCATCCGCAAGCTGCCATTCCAGCGCCTAGTGCGCGAGATCGCCCAGGACTTCAAGACCGACCTGCGCTTCCAGAGCTCCGCAGTCATGGCCCTGCAGGAGGCCAGCGAGGCCTACCTCGTCGGCCTCTTCGAAGACACCAACCTGTGCGCAATCCACGCCAAGCGAGTCACCATCATGCCCAAGGACATCCAGCTCGCGCGCCGCATCCGCGGCGAGCGCGCCTAAACCCGCACACCGCCAAACAAACAAAACGGCCCTTTTCAGGGCCACTAACGTCTCTCCGTCGCGAGCAAAACTTTGTCGGTCGCAACGACTAGTTCCCCACTCACTCTCCAGTCCAGTCCAGTCGTCCCACCCCCGGCCCGGCCCGGCCCGGCGCCGCCGTTTCCAAAAAAAAAAAAAAAAAAAAAAAAAGCACCGCACCGGCCGAGCCAAGTCGCAAGCGTCAATAGCGCCACCCACACAGGCCACGGCACAAAACGTGACGCCCGGAAAGCAAAGCAAAGCAAAGCAAAGCAAAAAAGACTATTCCAAAACCACCACCAAGACAAACAAACAAACGCGGCGCAAAATAAATAGGTAAAAATAATAAAAGTAAAATACACTTTATGTAACACCAACCGCGGCGCCGCCGCCCACGCCCGCCAACGACCCCACAATCCAACCACCGCGGCACGCAAACACCATCCACACATGAAACAAACAAACAAACGCCAGCAAGCAAGACAGACAGACAAGGCAACCGACCGACCACGACACGACAATCAACACCTTCCCGACGTGCTTTGATGGCCCTGAGAAGGGCCGTTTTTGTTTTTGTCCGGGACCGCGCGACAGCCTCTGGTTGCGCGCCGGCCACCAGGCGACGGTGTCAACCGCCAACCCTTCCCTGCCCTTTTTACTTCTTCTTCTTGGGCGAAGCCTTCGCCTTAGACGGCGTCGCCGTCGCCTTCTTCGGGCGCGGCGCCTTCGGCTTCTTCGTCGGAACCTTGGCGGCCTTCTTCGCCTTCGACGGCGACTTGGCCTTGGCCGGCTTGGCCGCAGCCGCCTTCTTCGCACCCGCGGGAGCGGCCGACGCCGCAGACGCCTTCTTGGCGGCGCCCGCCTTCCGACCGGTCGCCGCCTTCACGCCGCCAGCCTTCTTTGCGCCGGCCGCACGGGCCCCCTTCTTCTCCTTGCTGGCCGGAGCGGCGCGCTTCTTCTTCGCACCACCGCCGCCACCACGAGCCTTGCCGCCCTCGGCCGCCCCGCCGCCGGCGCCGGCAAGCTTGAAAGAGCCCGACGCGCCCTTCCCCTTCGTCTGCACCAGCTCGCCAGCCACGACGGCCGACTTGAGGTACTTCTTGATAAAGGGCGCCAGCTTCTCCGCGTCCAGCTTGTAGTGCGCGGCAATGTACTTCTTGATCGCCTGCAGCGACGACCCGCCGCGCTCCTTCAGACTCTTGATGGCGGCCGTCACCATCTCAGAGGTGCGCGGGTGCGCAGGCTTGGCGCGCGGCTTCTTCGCAGACGACGCAGACTTGGCCTTCTTCGTAGTGCCGGTGGCGGCGGGTGCCGCGGCAGTCTCGTTCGTAGCCGCCTGGTCTGCCATCTTTTGCCTGTTCTCTTTTCTTTTTTTCCCCTTGGTTTCGCTTCCTTCTCTCCTTCGACGACGCACAACAGCGAGGGGCGCGCAGCAGAGAATAGCCGCGCACGCGCCTGGCCCAGCCAGTGTCGCGGGCGGGCGCGGACGGCCGAGAGAGCGGCCGCCACTCGGCGCGCCGCCGCGCCGCCGCGCCGCGCCTCCCGCGCTTGCTACCGCCCAACGTCCGACAGCCTGCGCGGAGCAGCCCCCAACCTGCGCCGCAACCACCCGCGCCATTCAAACCACCGAGGATGGGGCTACACACACCGACACCACGGTCGCCAACCAGTCGCCGCGGCGGCGCCGCAAACCACGGCCAAACTGCAGCCACCGCGCGCCACAGCCTGGGTCGGCCCGCCGAGAATCGCCGCCCCCGCCCAAATGCCGCCCCCACAGCCCCAGCCGACGACCCGCCACAATGGCCAAACCTTCGTCAAAACTCCCACACCGTCGCCGCGGCAGCCCGGCCACCGCGGCCGGCGCCACAGCCACACGAGCCGAGTCGTGCGGCGATGACGGCCGTGCACAAACGCACCTCCGCCGCCCCATCGCCTTCCGCCGTTTTCCCGATCGGCCCGCAGCCGTCGGGCCACGGCCGCGGGCCGTCCTCCTCCTCTCGCCTCGCCCGCCAACACCCACAGCCCTTCCAACACATTTTTTTTTCTTTTTTTTTTTTTTTTTACTTTTTTACGATCGCCGCCTGCGCAACATGGCACCGGCCGACGGAGCGCCAACCCCCCCGCCACAGGCGAAAACAAAACAACGATAAACAAACAAACAAAATAAATTTACCAGCCAGCCCCAACTACAGACACACCGAATCTGCCCTCACAGCCGACCTTACACGCCTCAACGTCAAAACAAAGGTGGTTTCTTTCTTTCAACGGTTACCTTACCTTAGGTTACGTCAGGTTAGGCTAAGAAGGCGTCAGGGTTAGGTTAAGCGTTGACGTGACGTCACGTCTTAACGTAGGCGTTAAGCTAAGGTTGCGGTCACGTACGTTAGGTTAAGGCGACTTGGGGGTTGGCCTAAGGGCTTAGGTTAGGTTACGTTAGTTTAGGTGGCTGCGTTAACGGCTTAAAGAAGTTTAGGAGGTTAAGGCGTCGAGGCGGCCGCACCCCCTTAGCTGCTGCGGCTCGGCCACGCCACGCTTTGGGGTTTCATAAGGTCGCGCGGCGGGTCGTCGGCACGCCGCAAAGGACAAAACTGCAAGACGACGTCGAAAAACAAACAACAGGTAAAAAATAAATAAGTAAAAATAAACGACGCCGACAGGCGGGGATCAGCAGAACGAGCAGATTCCGGAGAGCGAACGAGACACACACACACACACACACACACACACACACACACACACACACACACACACGCACGCACGCACGCACGCACACACACACAAACCCCCCCGAGCCGAGAGAGCACAGCACCACCACGTGTCGGCCTCCGCTCACCCGACTCGGCTGGGCTGGGCTGGGCTGGCGGCCGGGCCGGATGCACGTACACGTACGGCTACAGCCACTACCCGTACACAGCCGCTCTTCACGCAACACCAGCCAAATGGCGCGCCCGCGGCTCGTCGCGGTCGCGGTCGCGGTCGCAACGCCACGCCGGCACACTTTCGGCACCACCGTTTTCGCGCGCACCGCAAACAAAAACGCAGCCGACACACACAGAAAAAAAAAAAAAAAACAACACAGAGCGCGAGAGACGGGCGGCGGCGGCGCACCTTTCGCCAGCCGGCAGGCAATCGACTCGCCCAGTACGACAAACGTGCACGCCACCCCACCCACCAACCAACCAACCAACCAACCAGTCGTCGTCGTCGTCGTCGTCCCGAAATCAAACAAACTCTCAAAAGCACAGCCCCTGCTGCCAACGGACGCAGGCGCCACGCAGCTCCCTTCCCGCCACACTCGATTCGCAGCGCAACTCACCCGGCACACCGTCAAACGACGGGCTGGGCTCGCCGCATCGCCGCAACCTACACACCTTCCCCGCCACGACGCACAGCCCCACCAGACGCCCGTGCCGCAACGACACTACTGCACTACCACTACCGCACTACTCCTCTCGCCCTTGCCATACACGACACAACACGCCAAAAAATGAAAATCCAAATACAAACAAAAACACCGCCCCCACGACCCAAACACACGCGAGGCAAGGCACGCAGCAAACGGCGTCCCCTCCGCGTCGCGCCATCAACCTACACACACAAGGCAACCAACAACAAACAGCCAGCCAGCCCCACTCTCACGCCGCAAAAACAGAAAACACACCGAAACCGCCAAACGCCGCACATTCGCGCTTCGCACTCACCACACACCTCTCGGCATCCGTTTCGCACACAACGACGCGACGCACAATACATCATCACGGGCTACGCACGCACACCGCGACCCACTTTTTTACGACGCCCTCGGCAGAGCACACGTGCCCACGCCCACACACAGTCGACACAACGACGCAGCGCGCAGCAGACGCGGCCGCAACACATACCTCCCCGACGACGCGCCAACACCGCCAGCCACTGCTCACTCGCCCAAGCAACCCGTGCACACAACTGCCACACGCGTCCACCACGCCGCCGCCAACCACCCGCCCGCCAGGGGGCGCTCACGTCCGCGACAACAGCGCGGCACCGCCGGACCGGGCCGAACCGAGCCGAGCCGCCGCCTCCTCTCCACTCGGCACGCCACGTCCTGCTTGCAAAACACATGGCTCGTCCCTCTGTACACACAACGCGCCTGCCTGCGGTCGCCGCCGGCATCTATCTACCTGCGCATCGGAGCCAGGCCGGCAAGCCCACACTTAAATAATGCACTTCACCAGCCAAACAAACCCACTCTTCCTTTCTTTGCACAGCGCATGCAACAGCAGCCCCAGGAGCCGGGCCCGCCGCCAGCGTCTCCTCCTCCTCTGGGCACAGCCAGCCAGCCGTTCCCACCGCCCCGCCCCTGCTCTGCAGAACAAGAAAAAAACGAAAAAGTACCAACACACGCACCCAAAGCGTAAGCCACACAAGACCAGCCTCTCCAAGGCCACACACACGCAAAAAAAAACAAAAAAAAAAAAACAAAAACACTACAACAAAATAAAATAAAATGAAAAAGAAAAAGCAAGCTGTCGCCTCGCCCCCGCCCGTCCCCCCACCCCACCACATTCGCCCCCTCCGCTTGTTTTCCTTTCTACAATTTCCCTCTTTTCCACCCAATATCCCGCCGCGGTTTACGGGCACCGGCCGATTTTGCGCCCGCCCACATGTGTGCCTACTCCCCACCACCATTCCCTCCGCAGCCCGCAGCCCGCTTTTCCCCCCTCCCTGCCCACACCACACCGACGGTGCTGACGTCGACACGCACCCAAGACAGGGGCCACGACCGTCTTTTTTCCTGGGCCCATCCCCGCACCGCACCTCCTTCCAATCATCAACGCTGTGGCGCCTGTGTCCGCGCGAGACGCGTGCGCGCCGCCTCTCTCAACATCCGTCCGCCGTCCGCCGTCCGCCGTCCGGCCCCGTTTTTCGGCCCCCAGGCCATCCGTCAACCACCACTGCCCCTGCCCCTGCCCCTGCCCGCCCCGCACCACACCACACACCGCTGCTTGCCCCGGCCGTTGCCACCAAAGGCGCCAACCGCAGCCCGCGCGCGCCAGAAACTACAGGGACCCAGCCGACCGACGAAAATCAGAGCAATTGGCCGGGAGGATCAAAAAGAGAGCTCCGAAAACCACCGTAGCGAGGCGTGGGAGGAAACGTTACGAGAAGCAGGAAGGGACCAGGAAAAATTCTGGAAATTTCTTAAAACTCGTAAACTAGACACGAAACATCTACATCTACATGGGGAAGGAACGACCCCACAGACCGAGCTGAAGCACTGGCGGATTCACTAGAAAGGCAATTCCAAGCACCAGAAGCGGTAGATGACGAAACTGATGACCACCAGGAAATGGTACTCAGAAGGGTAAAACCGCATCCTAAGTGCCCCGATCAGAACATCTTTCACAATCCAATAAACGCAGAAACCCCGTATCTTATCACATCACAAACATACACACATCCTAAGAAGGCATCAGGCCCAGATTCCATCAAACCGCAACTACTACATCACCTACCTCCAGCAACTATCAATTATCTATCTAACATCAATATATAATGCTTGCTTCAGACTAAACTACTTGGAAACAGGCCCGAGTCATCACATTACCAAAGCCAAACAAGGACTTATTATTTCCGCAAAACTATAGGCCAACTTCCTTGGAAAGGTCCTCGGAAAGCTCATTCAAACTGAACTGAAGAAATTCAATTCTTAAAGGATAACAACATAATCATCCCACAACAATTCCGATTCCGCGAAGAACACAGCACCACCCACCAGGTGACCAGACTAGTCGAGCACATATGTCAGGCCAGAAACATTAGACACAGTACTGGAGCAGTCCTGCTTGACATCGGATAACGCCTTATCTACAAGCTCCACCAGTACAACTGCCCCATCCACATTATTGCTTCTTTTCTCCGCAACGGAGCATTCTATGTCCATGTACCAGGAGCGGCAAGTAACACTAGATCCATAGAGGCTGGAGTCCCGCAAGGCTCAGTGCTGGGGCCCATTCTCTACTCAATATACACAAACAAACAGCTGGGAGGACACTTGTCACTATTTGCAGACGACACTGCAGTCTACCGCAGCAGTTCTAACCTGCAATATAGAGTCACAAAAATAGAGCAACACCTACAATCCATCCAGAAATGGGCTAACCAATGGAAACAAAAAACAATAAACGCGGAGAAAACCCAAGCAATACAATACGATTCACATTCAAAAAGAATACCTCCTAACCTGCATATACGCCTCAGAAATAACAATCTTCCATGGTCAGGCACAATAAAGTATCTAGGCATCAAGCTGGACAAGAGGTTGACATTTAGAGACCATGTTACACACGTTTGTAACAAGGCTGCAGCAGCAATATTCAGACTGTACCCAATCATCAAAGGAAACAGAATAAATATGCGCGCCAAAAAGAAAATCTTCAAAACCGTCATAGGAACCAGCCATCACTTACGGCTCTGAAAATCTGGTCAATGGCCGCAGACACCAAACATAACAAGAGTAAAAAAGGGTGCAGAACAAATACTTCAGAATTACTGCTGATGCCGGCCGGTACCAGACAAACCGAGACATATACACAAACCATAACATACTCAATCAAAATCCCGGAAATCATCCAAAGAAAAATCCATAAAGTTGTTTTTGTTGTTTTTTTTTTTTTTTTTTTTTTTTTTTTTTTTTTTTTCCACCAAACCACGGATTCGAACCACCCACTCATCAGAAATCTGGGACAAAATCCACCCGACCCAAGAACGACATTTCCCATCACGACAAAACACCACAAACTACAACATACCATGATAAACAAAAATAAAATACAAACACCATAACACTCACTCAAACAACAAACATCTACACACACCCAAGAGACCCATCATTTTGTTACCCAACATAATCAGACAGAAGGCAGGGATCAAGGACAGATCCGGTCCTTCGAGTACAGGGGGTAAAAAATACCCATCAGACCAGCTCTCTCTCTCTCTCTCTCTCTCTCTCTCTCTCCTCCTCGCTTCTCCGTGCCGACGCTGCCCCGCACACGCGTTCGCGTTCGCGCTCGCGTTCGGCCGACACCACACGACAGGTCTTTGGTGCCCCGCCACTGCGCGCACGCACGCCTCCTCCTCTTCCTTAGTTCTTTTTCGCTTTTCTTTTCTCCCCCGCCCCCCGCTCTCACCGCCACATCATCCCGCAACCCTTGGGGGATGTTTCCCAACATCAACGCGCCCCAATTCCACTCTCTGCCCGTGCCGCACTCTCCACTTTGCTTCTCCCCGTCCCCTACACACACGACTACCGAAACCCCGGTTGACACACCTTCTCGTAGGACAGGGGTGCGTGCGTGCGTGCGTTGTCTTGACGGTGACAGCAACAGCAACGGATCCGTCCATCCCATTCCCCCCCACTCGGTAAAGAACCATTTTCAACCCACACTACACAACAAGGGGGGCACACACGAACGCGAAAGAAAGGGCAGGGCAGGGGCAACTATCTCGTACACATTCTTCCTCAGAACCCACATATCGCATCAACGAACGGCAGGCCAATTGCGGACTCAGCCGTGTCAGGCAAATCCAACCCCAACCAACACCTCCCACGGAAACCCTGACACTGATCCAGCAGTACGTCCACATACATCGCCACACCAAATACGGGTGACGAGTGAGCAACAAATGGAACAATACACAACAAGGGCTGACCTAATAAAAACTGCACGTCACGTCATACCTTCCAGACAGACGCAGTTCCGACGGGACGGCGGAACCGTATACGTACCTTTCAGCCACAACAACCGACCGACTGGACACGCCCGCGTCTCCAGCCAGCCAACCACCAGGGCCACACAGCCCGCAAGTTTCAGCGTCAACACTTCTTAACGTACGTTGCAAACTTTTCAAAACATTGCCACACACACACACACACACCCCACGAAAAGCGTCAACCTCTCTCACACTGGATACACTCAACACTTTTTGTCGGCGGAGCTTGAGGCCAACGGTTGACACACCCCCACCGGCCACACAGGTTTCCCTTTGAAAATTGCAGTGACGGAGGAGACGCGGCATTACGAGAGGGTTGTTTCCGAGAGCGCGAGCTGGACGGAGCTGCGGCGCCGCCGCCGAGGGGTAATGAACGCACGCGATGCCGCATGACAGCCCATCACCCAAAGTTTCACCCACAACTGCACAGGTCGCACCCCCTTTTCGCGCCATACTAGTGTCGATCGTCAATTACAGCTGACGGTGTTCGCATTTGCCACTTGACGGGGGGGAAAAGAAAACAAACATCTGACACGCCATGTGTTTCTCTCTCTCTCTGTTACATCTAGGTCATTCGGCAGCCACTGTAAAAAAAAAAAAAAAATATTTTTACGACATGGTTGGGTAAGTGATTTAAAGACAACAATTGTGGGTCACACACCATAGACCATTTCGATAGTGTTCTTGTTCTTCTCTTTTTCCTTTTTTTATCGCTCAATTGAAATAAAACCTGGGGATGATGCAATGCTGCGATATGGCACAACCGTCGTCCATTGTACACAACTCGGGAACAAAAAGAAACCAATTCAGGGAACGTTCGTTCCTTCACAACGTTTCTTTCAACGCACTTGGTCTTTACCATCCTGTATATTCAACACACATTTCCTTTCATCAAACTAGGGCATTTCCATAACAGTATTTGCAATACTGCTTCTTCGACGTCATTTCACCATCTTAACTAGAGACAAACAAACAACAAAATAGGAAAACAGCCCTGAGAACCCCGTCCACCAAATTTCAGTTAGCACGGCATCCAAGATTCTTTTCCGGGGAGTGTGCAGTGCAGCTGACGCTGCTCAGACCATATACCGTCGCCAGTCTCACTCAACTCTTGCGCATTCCATTCTACGCTACGTGACAATGCAAAAATGAATGAATCAAACCCGCCCAGAGAGCGTCTTGTGCGAGGGGACACACGATATAGAGAACAACAAAACACACAGGGGACACCACCAAAGTTGGAGAGAACGTTTCCACCACGGCAGCCGCGCCGTTACGCGCTTTTTTTTTTCCTCCCCCCCACTGCACACCTCCGACACCACGGGAACGTTCACCGTCCCGTTGCCCTACACTGGCGTTTCTTTTCAACCCCCCACCCTATTCCTCGCTCCCCGGACATTCGACCGATCACAAAGTGCAACCTCTCGTTACCGTCGGGTGCCCCTCTTCATCCCCGGGGCGCCAACAACAAAACAAAAACACCACCGACGCCGTCGTCTCGCGTCACCTCACTCAACTGAGCGGAAAATACACGTACATCCAGAATGACGACACCGCCTCCACAAACAAAAACCAGACGTCAGACGTCAGGTCGAAAGAGGGCACCGTACGTCGTGGCGCGTGGTCTCCTAACTCACCTCGCGCGTACAAATACAATGCAATGCGTGTCTCCTCACGTTCACACACACCTCCACGCTCCACTTTTACGTCGCCCAACCAACCAACTAACTTAACGCACCCGCTCGGCGTAGAAGCAGCTGTAGGCGGCAACGTGTTTCTCACCCTCGCCACCAACGGTGTGACATCCGACAGTCGCGGTTTGCTTTCCGTTCCACACCTCCGGCCATACCATACAAAGGGGACAAAAAAATATATATATATATATATATATATATATATATATATCAAACAAGCCAACTCCAGCGATCCGCCCCCCTAACACCAACACGTCTCGAAACACCCACGCCCACGACCCGGCTGTGGCTAAAGTGCGTATCCCAACGTCACACCAAAACCAAAGGCGCCGGCGCCGCACCACACCACAAGCTACAGCTACAGCTGTGCCGCCGTCCACCCGCTCACAACAACAACAACAACAACAACAACAACAACAATTCCGCCCTTCCCGCAAAGGCATTTCGGTGGCCCTGAAAAGGGCCGTTTTTTCTTTTCTTCGCCGCGCCGCGGACGAGCCTCCTATTTCCAAGAGCCACCTCCTTACTTGGAGCTCGTGTACTTGGTCACCGCCTTCGTGCCCTCGCTCACCGCGTGCTTGGCCAGCTCGCCAGGCAGCAAGAGCCGCACAGCGGTCTGGATCTCGCGGGACGTGATGGTCGAGCGCTTGTTGTAGTGCGCCAGGCGAGAAGCCTCGGCCGCAATGCGCTCGAAAATGTCGTTCACGAAGCTGTTCATGATGCTCATCGCCTTCGAAGAGATGCCCGTGTCAGGGTGCACCTGCTTCAGCACCTTGTAGATGTAGATGGCATAGCTCTCCTTCCTCTTGCGCTTCTTCT
>NW_026062670.1:15000-18877 GCF_023897955.1 Schistocerca gregaria | reverse complement strand
ACCGAGACTAGGTCCGGCGCAGAACACGGCCACCTACTGGTCCGTCCCTCGGAAGATGACGCTGCTTCCGACGACGATACCGCCCTCTATGAGACGGCCGGCCGACTATGATGTCGATGTCGCCTACAGCGCCCGCTTGACGACCCAGAGTAAAACGCCTGCTGCACCCCCCCTGTTCACCGCAGGTGACGCAAATCGAGTCCAAAGTGGTGGACCGACAGTCACTCCAGCCGCACCTGTGAATGCGCCACCCCCACCGCCCGACTCGCAACTCGAGCGGATGTACGGCGGACTTTTCCCGCAATCGTACATTGCAGTCCACCCCTATATCTTCCACTTCATGAAGAGTTATCTCCCAAAAGCCAAAGTCCCGCTGTCCCAATACATGCTCTGGACGGCGGGCCGCGAGACGTGACGCCCGGTGGCAAAGAGTGCGCCGCTGAGGATATAGAGGGTCCGTGCCCCCGCACAGTGGTGACGGTGTGCGGGTAGTGTTTCCGACACCGCTTCCTGCGGTGGCAACGCTGGGGCAGAGTCGATACTCGCCCACTGGTGGAAGGTAAGCATTCTGCTTTACATCAGTACATAACTAATATTTCAGTCGTCTGACGTCCCTCCTTAGTAAATGATGCAGGACCACATACATAGATGATACATACTGTAAACTGGGGAGGACAGTGTGAACCGCACTCGACCCAGTCACCCTATCTCACAGTCCACTCCGTGTGTAACAAAGCGAAAGCACCAAAGCACTAGCGTTCAACAACATCCATTTTATCCTCGCTGCCACAGGACACTATCCAAAGAACGACAAGAGGAACGTGACGTCCACTAATAAGACACAATGTCTCACATCACCCGCAAACAACGCAGCTCAAATCAGCCAGCAACACCCACAGTGGTCCACCCAGTATCAACACAAGACGCAACGCCACGCCACAACACAAAAGGTACAAGTAATAAAATACCCTTTGGCCACACCCCTGGTAAAGACATCGAACCAACCCACCACCTGACACCAGCCAAACGTACATCCTGATTTGACACATCTCTGGCAACCTTACCCACGTTGGCCCCTAACCTAACCCACGTTGGCCCCTAACCTAACCCACGTTGGCCCCTAACCTAACCCACGTTGGCCCCTAACCTAACCCACGTTGGCCCCTAACCTAACCCACGTTGGCCCCTAACCTAACCCACGTTGGCCCCTAACCTAACCCACGTTGGCCCCTAACCTAACCCACGTTGGCCCCTAACCTAACCCACGTTGGCCCCTAACCTAACCCACGTTGGCCCCTAACCTAACCCACGTTGGCCCCTAACCTAACCCACGTTGGCCCCTAACCTAACCCACGTTGGCCCCTAACCTAACCCACGTTGGCCCCTAACCTAACCCACGTTGGCCCCTAACCTAACCCACGTTGGCCCCTAACCTAACCCACGTTGGCCCCTAACCTAACCCACGTTGGCCCCTAACCTAACCCACGTTGGCCCCTAACCTAACCCACGTTGGCCCCTAACCTAACCCACGTTGGCCCCTAACCTAACCCACGTTGGCCCCTAACCTAACCCACGTTGGCCCCTAACCTAACCCACGTTGGCCCCTAACCTAACCCACGTTGGCCCCTAACCTAACCCACGTTGGCCCCTAACCTAACCCACGTTGGCCCCTAAACCTAAGTTACGCTGCACCTTAACCTAAGTTACGCTGCACCTTAACCTAAGTTACGCTGCACCTTAACCTAAGTTACGCTGCACCTTAACCTAAGTTACGCTGCACCTTAACCTAAGTTACGCTGCACCTTAACCTAAGTTACGCTGCACCTTAACCTAAGTTACGCTGCACCTTAACCTAAGTTACGCTGCACCTTAACCTAAGTTACGCTGCACCTTAACCTAAGTTACGCTGCACCTTAACCTAAGTTACGCTGCACCTTAACCTAAGTTACGCTGCACCTTAACCTAAGTTACGCTGCACCTTAACCTAAGTTACGCTGCACCTTAACCTAAGTTACGCTGCACCTTAACCTAAGTTACGCTGCACCTTAACCTAAGTTACGCTGCACCTTAACCTAAGTTACGCTGCACCTTAACCTAAGTTACACTGCACCTTAACCTAAGTTACACTGCACCTTAACCTAAGTTACACTGCACCTTAACCTAAGTTACGCTGCACCTTAACCTAAGTTACGCTGCACCTTAACCTAAGTTACACTGCACCTTAACCTAACTTACACTGCACCTTAACCTAAGTTACACTGCACCTTAACCTAAGTTACACTGCACCTTAACCTAAGTTACACTGCACCTTAACCTAAGTTACACTGCACCTTAACCTAAGTTACACTGCACCTTAACCTAAGTTACACTGCACCTTAACCTAAGTTACACTGCACCTTAACCTAAGTTACACTGCACCTTAACCTAAGTTACACTGCACCTTAACCTAAGTTACACTGCACCTTAACCTAACTTACACTGCACCTTAACCTAAGTTACACTGCACCTTAACCTAAGTTACACTGCACCTTAACCTAAGTTACACTGCACCTTAACCTAAGTTACACTGCACCTTAACCTAAGTTACACTGCACCTTAACCTAAGTTACACTGCACCTTAACCTAAGTTACACTGCACCTTAACCTAAGTTACACTGCACCTTAACCTAAGTTACACTGCACCTTAACCTAAGTTACACTGCACCTTAACCTAAGTTACACTGCACCTTAACCTAAGTTACACTGCACCTTAACCTAAGTTACACTGCACCTTAACCTAAGTTACACTGCACCTTAACCTAAGTTACACTGCACCTTAACCTAAGTTACACTGCACCTTAACCTAAGTTACACTGCACCTTAACCTCAGTTACACTGCACCTTAACCTAAGTTACACTGCACCTTAACCTAAGTTACACTGCACCTTAACCTCAGTTACACTGCACCTTAACCTAAGTTACACTGCACCTTAACCTAAGTTACACTGCACCTTAACCTAAGTTACACTGCACCTTAACCTAAGTTACACTGCACCTTAACCTAAGTTACACTGCACCTTAACCTAAGTTACACTGCACCTTAACCTAAGTTACACTGCACCTTAACCTAAGTTACACTGCACCTTAACCTAAGTTACACTGCACCTTAACCTAAGTTACACTGCACCTTAACCTAAGTTACACTGCACCTTAACCTAAGTTACACTGCACCTTAACCTAACTTACACTGCACCTTAACCTAAGTTACACTGCACCTTAACCTAAGTTACACTGCACCTTAACCTAAGTTACACTGCACCTTAACCTAAGTTACACTGCACCTTAACCTAAGTTACACTGCACCTTAACCTAAGTTACACTGCACCTTAACCTAAGTTACACTGCACCTTAACCTAACTTACACTGCACCTTAACCTAACTTACACTGCACCTTAACCTAACTTACACTGCACCTTAACCTAACTTACACTGCACCTTAACCTAACTTACACTGCACCTTAACCTAACTTACACTGCACCTTAACCTAACTTACACTGCACCTTAACCTAACTTACACTGCACCTTAACCTAACTTACACTGCACCTTAACCTAACTTACACTGCACCTTAACTGTCACATGTAACGTCACAGGAATGTAGCTTTGCCTAACAGCAACCCTCTGAACATAGTTCACTGCTTGGATCCTCTGGTGTCATGTGTATTTCTCGATGCCATGGTGCGTACCCTCACGTAAATGTCTTTCGAGTGTTGCGTACTTTCTACACAGTCCCGCTAACCACTGGAAGGGTGTAACGCTACAGAACGACTATCGCCCTCCCCTCCTGCCCTTCCAAGCTGGTCGGTCAGGCGTTTGTTTGTGAAATGAGCCTTGCAGC
>NW_026062670.1:0-5000 GCF_023897955.1 Schistocerca gregaria | reverse complement strand
GCAACGCCACGCCACAACACAAAAGGTACAAGTAATAAAATACCCTTTGGCCACACCCCTGGTAAAGACATCGAACCAACCCACCACCTGACACCAGCCAAACGTACATCCTGATTTGACACATCTCTGGCAACCTTACCCACGTTGGCCCCTAACCTAACCCACGTTGGCCCCTAACCTAACCCACGTTGGCCCCTAACCTAACCCACGTTGGCCCCTAACCTAACCCACGTTGGCCCCTAACCTAACCCACGTTGGCCCCTAACCTAACCCACGTTGGCCCCTAACCACCCCCTAACCTAACCCACGTTGGCCCCTAACCTAACCCACGTTGGCCCCTAACCTAACCCACGTTGGCCCCTAACCTAACCCACGTTGGCCCCTAACCTAACCCACGTTGGCCCCTAACCTAACCCACGTTGGCCCCTAACCTAACCCACGTTGGCCCCTAACCTAACCCACGTTGGCCCCTAACCTAACCCACGTTGGCCCCTAACCTAACCCACGTTGGCCCCTAACCTAACCCACGTTGGCCCCTAACCTAACCCACGTTGGCCCCTAACCTAACCCACGTTGGCCCCTAACCTAACCCACGTTGGCCCCTAACCTAACCCACGTTGGCCCCTAACCTAACCCACGTTGGCCCCTAACCTAACCCACGTTGGCCCCTAACCTAACCCACGTTGGCCCCTAACCTAACCCACGTTGGCCCCTAACCTAACCCACGTTGGCCCCTAACCTAACCCACGTTGGCCCTAACCTAACCACGTTGGCACCTAACCTAAGTTACGCTGCACCTTAACCTAAGTTACGCTGCACCTTAACCTAAGTTACGCTGCACCTTAACCTAAGTTACGCTGCACCTTAACCTAAGTTACGCTGCACCTTAACCTAAGTTACGCTGCACCTTAACCTAAGTTACGCTGCACCTTAACCTAAGTTACGCTGCACCTTAACCTAAGTTACGCTGCACCTTAACCTAAGTTACGCTGCACCTTAACCTAAGTTACGCTGCACCTTAACCTAAGTTACGCTGCACCTTAACCTAAGTTACACTGCACCTTAACCTAAGTTACACTGCACCTTAACCTAAGTTACACTGCACCTTAACCTAAGTTACAGCTGCACCTTAACCTAAGTTACGCTGCACCTTAACCTAAGTTACACTGCACCTTAACCTAACTTACACTGCACCTTAACCTAAGTTACACTGCACCTTAACCTAAGTTACACTGCACCTTAACCTAAGTTACACTGCACCTTAACCTAAGTTACACTGCACCTTAACCTAAGTTACACTGCACCTTAACAACACGCGATCTAGTGTGTTACACTGCACCTTAACCTAAGTTACACTGCACCTTAACCTAAGTTACACTGCACCTTAACCTAAGTTACACTGCACCTTAACCTAAGTTACACTGCACCTTAACCTAAGTTACACTGCACCTTAACCTAAGTTACACTGCACCTTAACCTAAGTTACACTGCACCTTAACCTAAGTTACACTGCACCTTAACCTAAGTTACACTGCACCTTAACCTGTCTCGCGTGTGTCCTTAACCTAAGTTACACTGCACCTTAACCTAAGTTACACTGCACCTTAACCTAAGTTACACTGCACCTTAACCTAAGTTACACTGCACCTTAACCTAAGTTACACTGCACCTTAACCTAAGTTACACTGCACCTTAACCTAAGTTACACTGCACCTTAACCTAAGTTACACTGCACCTTAACCTAAGTTACACTGCACCTTAACCTAAGTTACACTGCACCTTAACCTAAGTTACACTGCACCTTAACCTAAGTTACACTGCACCTTAACCTAAGTTACACTGCACCTTAACCTAAGTTACACTGCACCTTAACCTCAGTTACACTGCACCTTAACCTAAGTTACACTGCACCTTAACCTAAGTTACACTGCACCTTAACCTCAGTTACACTGCACCTTAACCTAAGTTACACTGCACCTTAACCTAAGTTACACTGCACCTTAACCTAAGTTACACTGCACCTTAACCTAAGTTACACTGCACCTTAACCTAAGTTACACTGCACCTTAACCTAAGTTACACTGCACCTTAACCTAAGTTACACTGCACCTTAACCTAAGTTACACTGCACCTTAACCTAAGTTACACTGCACCTTAACCTAAGTTACACTGCACCTTAACCTAAGTTACACTGCACCTTAACCTAAGTTACACTGCACCTTAACCTAACTTACACTGCACCTTAACCTAAGTTACACTGCACCTTAACCTAAGTTACACTGCACCTTAACCTAAGTTACACTGCACCTTAACCTAAGTTACACTGCACCTTAACCTAAGTTACACTGCACCTTAACCTAAGTTACACTGCACCTTAACCTAAGTTACACTGCACCTTAACCTAAGTTACACTGCACCTTAACCTAAGTTACACTGCACCTTAACCTAAGTTACACTGCACCTTAACCTAACTTACACTGCACCTTAACCTAACTTACACTGCACCTTAACCTAACTTACACTGCACCTTAACCTAACTTACACTGCACCTTAACCTAACTTACACTGCACCTTAACCTAACTTACACTGCACCTTAACCTAACTTACACTGCACCTTAACCTAACTTACACTGCACCTTAACCTAACTTACACTGCACCTTAACCTAACTTACACTGCACCTTAACTGTCACATGTAACGTCACAGGAATGTAGCTTTGCCTAACAGCAACCCTCTGAACATAGTTCACTGCTTGGATCCTCTGGTGTCATGTGTATTTCTCGATGCCATGGTGCGTACCCTCACGTAAATGTCTTTCGAGTGTTGCGTACTTTCTACACAGTCCCGCTAACCACTGGAAGGGTGTAACGCTACAGAACGACTATCGCCCTCCCCTCCTGCCCTTCCAAGCTGGTCGGTCAGGCGTTTGTTTGTGAAATGAGCCTTGCAGCTGTTCAGTTGCATTCGGTTGTCGATGCAGTCAGTGTACGTTGTGGTACGGCCTGTGTGGACTGTCCGCTGATGTACGCGTAACCCACACTGATCATCCGTCGTTACGTACTGAGTGACATAATGTGGCACATGCTTGACCGTACACCGGCTGCGCCCTACAATGGCGAATCATAAGGGCCATATGTTGTGCACGATGCTACTTGTCTCGTCTCCCCATTACAGCGAGATTGCACTGTTTTACGCCGTACAGACATGTGGTAGGTACGGACGAAAGTATTGCATGTTGGCCCCCCTCCCTCTGCCGGGAATCAGCGTGAGCCGTCTGTTGATGTAGCGACGAGGGTTTTCCTATTTAATCGTATTGCCCCACACAACATGATACCACGGTGGACCGCGTTCCACATCTGCGACATGCTACAGAGGCCGGTTGACAGTCGACCGCGCAAGGGACATTGCACACGTGCGCGGACCATCTTCCACGTGTTCTCTCGTGTACATGCCGTAGTGTGTATGTGGGCTGATGTAGCGTGTCGTGACACATAACATGCAGGCATGCCAGAATCGTAGATTTCGCAAATGTAGATTGACGTATACGTTTGCTGCCAAAGATCCGCAAATGAACTGGAAATCAGTTGTTGAGCGGTTGTTCGCGCTGCAGGTGCATCGGTGATAGCGACGATCGGTACATCTGTGAACCGGTTGTTTCGGCGGTACCCGCCATGCCCCCGAACCTGAGTTGGCCATGTGGGTATGAAGCGATACGAGGCTGTGGCTTGGTGGGACAGTCCCCGGCCGGTGAGGGGGGGCCGCCCGGCGTGCTGGCCGCGCGCTGCGTGAGCGCACGCACTACAGCCGGCTGGTGGGGGGCGCCCAGTGGCAGGAGCGCCGGCCGACGGGCCCGGCTGGCGTCCCAGCTACGCGCCGGCGCACCCGGCGCGCGGCGCCAGGCGGCCAAAGTGGGTTCTGCCGAGCCCGGTGCGAAGCGCGGTGGACATCTGCAGTGTGCTGGTCCGATTGCGGACTGTGTGCGTTGAGGATGCGCCGCCGCCCGGCACTCGGCGTCGCGACGCCGTCTGCTGCTCGGTCGCCCCCGGCGGTTCTCGCAGGTGGTTTGTATCGCAGCTCTGCGGACGTGTTGGCGCGTGCGCTGTGCTGGGAGAGTTCGCTTCTGCACCCAAGTGGGGCTTTGCCCTTCTGTGGCGCTGGCGTTGGAGCTGCCGGTCACCGTAGGTTGGCGCGTGTTGTTTCCCGCCGGCAATGCCACGACAGCACGCTCCCGGGCCTCTGTCGGCAGCGGCAAGCTCAGTTGGGAGCACGGGTGTTCGCACTGAAAGCGTCTACTCGCCTATCTCCGGGCGATTGCGCCTCTCTCGAACCCGACCAAGTACTTAGGACGGCGCTGCGCGCCGCCGGGACCTGAGAGGGTTTCGAGGTGTATCGTGCAGGGGAGCTCAGCCTCCTCCTGTTTGCAGAATAATTGAGCGGACGCTTGCGTGTTCGCGCGGGCCCTCGGGACACACTCCCGGGCGGCCGGCTGCTCAGCTCTCGTTGACGCAGCTCCCTGGTTGATCCTGCCAGTAGTCATATGCTTGTCTCAAAGATTAAGCCATGCATGTCTCAGTACAAGCCGCATTAAGGTGAAACCGCGAATGGCTCATTAAATCAGTTATGGTTCCTTAGATCGTACCCACGTTACTTGGATAACTGTGGTAATTCTAGAGCTAATACATGCAAACAGAGTCCCGACCAGAGATGGAAGGGACGCTTTTATTAGATCAAAACCAATCGGATTGGCTCGTCTGGTCCGTTTGCCTTGGTGACTCTGAATAACTTTGGGCTGATCGCACGGTCCTCGTACCGGCGACGCATCTTTCAAATGTCTGCCTTATCAACTGTCGATGGTAGGTTCTGCGCCTACCATGGTTGTAACGGGTAACGGGGAATCAGGGTTCGATTCCGGAGAGGGAGCCTGAGAAACGGCTACCACATCCAAGGAAGGCAGCAGGCGCGCAAATTACCCACTCCCGGCAATCTGTCTCGCGTGTGT
>NW_026062669.1:0-31084 GCF_023897955.1 Schistocerca gregaria | reverse complement strand
AACACTAGATCGCGTGTTGTTTCACTCCCACATGTGGAGCGCACACGCTGCAAGCATTTAGGCCCTTCCACTGCGGTTTTTCCTTATCGCTTCTCGGCCTTTTGGCTAAGATCAAAGTGTAGTATCTGTTCTTATCAGCTTAATATCTGATACGTCCTGCATCGCAGGACCAGAATATTAAACTCATTTTTGGCTCATGACGGAGTGCTAGGGGCTTGCTCCACCTCTGTCGCGGGTTGGCCCGGCATTGCAGTACCGCCGGGATCGGCCCACCTAAAATTAATTAAAACACAGCTTGAAATGAGATAATATTCTGCAGAGATCAGATATTCTGCTGGTAGCAAAACTTGTCGGAGTTGTCGATGTGCCCAGTAGTTAGCTCCTTACACACTGCGATTTCTTTTAATTTAACATTATCTTATTTTATTTTTTTTTTTTTTTTGTTTTTAGCCGGACCGCTCTTGCAGCCACATTACACTAGGCTGGTAATTTATGGGGGCACACAACAGCGCCGTCGGATGCTCCTTTGGCGTCTCTTATGGCCCGGCCACAGATAATTTCAATTAAATTTTTTGGAGTTATAACCTTAGCTCCTCGCGAACGTCGTCGTCGCCGCCGCCGCACGCACGCAGAATACGTGTGTACACACGCACACACACACATATGCAGTCTGCGGTGAACGGTGTAAGCACTCGGCTAGGTGTAGCTTGCGCCGGCCTCGCGCCGGTGTAGCTCGCGCCGTCCTGGCGCTGCTGTGGGGCGGCCTCACGGCTTCTCCACTGCCGTGGCTGCTAGCGGCGTTCAAATGGGAGTCGCTCTTTACTGTTAGACATGGACGGTAAAACTAGGCTGTTGACGAGTGCTCTCTTCAGTTGTCCTTCCTCCCGGCACTTGCTTTTGCGACGTTTTCCACGGTCGCCTGTTGCGATATC
Organism: Schistocerca gregaria; assembly: GCF_023897955.1. NCBI lineage: Eukaryota > Metazoa > Arthropoda > Insecta > Orthoptera > Acrididae > Schistocerca > Schistocerca gregaria. The sequence goes on along the minus strand of NW_026062669.1, from coordinate 30,152 downwards.
AGCCCGCACCACCATGTTTCACTCCCACATGTGGAGCGCACACGCTGCAAGCATTTAGGCCCTTCCACTGCGGTTTTTCCTTATCGCTTCTCGGCCTTTTGGCTAAGATCAAAGTGTAGTATCTGTTCTTATCAGCTTAATATCTGATACGTCCTGCATCGCAGGACCAGAATATTAAACTCATTTTTGGCTCATGACGGAGTGCTAGGGGCTTGCTCCACCTCTGTCGCGGGTTGGCCCGGCATTGCAGTACCGCCGGGATCGGCCCACCTAAAATTAATTAAAACACAGCTTGAAATGAGATAATATTCTGCAGAGATCAGATATTCTGCTGGTAGCAAAACTTGTCGGAGTTGTCGATGTGCCCAGTAGTTAGCTCCTTACACACTGCGATTTCTTTTAATTTAACATTATCTTATTTTATTTTTTTTTTTTTTTGTTTTTAGCCGGACCGCTCTTGCAGCCACATTACACTAGGCTGGTAATTTATGGGGGCACACAACAGCGCCGTCGGATGCTCCTTTGGCGTCTCTTATGGCCCGGCCACAGATAATTTCAATTAAATTTTTTGGAGTTATAACCTTAGCTCCTCGCGAACGTCGTCGTCGCCGCCGCCGCACGCACGCAGAATACGTGTGTACACACGCACACACACACATATGCAGTCTGCGGTGAACGGTGTAAGCACTCGGCTAGGTGTAGCTTGCGCCGGCCTCGCGCCGGTGTAGCTCGCGCCGTCCTGGCGCTGCTGTGGGGCGGCCTCACGGCTTCTCCACTGCCGTGGCTGCTAGCGGCGTTCAAATGGGAGTCGCTCTTTACTGTTAGACATGGACGGTAAAACTAGGCTGTTGACGAGTGCTCTCTTCAGTTGTCCTTCCTCCCGGCACTTGCTTTTGCGACGTTTTCCACGGTCGCCTGTTGCGATATCAGCCCGCACCACCATGTTTCACTCCCACATGTGGAGCGCACACGCTGCAAGCATTTAGGCCCTTCCACTGCGGTTTTTCCTTATCGCTTCTCGGCCTTTTGGCTAAGATCAAAGTGTAGTATCTGTTCTTATCAGCTTAATATCTGATACGTCCTGCATCGCAGGACCAGAATATTAAACTCATTTTTGGCTCATGACGGAGTGCTAGGGGCTTGCTCCACCTCTGTCGCGGGTTGGCCCGGCATTGCAGTACCGCCGGGATCGGCCCACCTAAAATTAATTAAAACACAGCTTGAAATGAGATAATATTCTGCAGAGATCAGATATTCTGCTGGTAGCAAAACTTGTCGGAGTTGTCGATGTGCCCAGTAGTTAGCTCCTTACACACTGCGATTTCTTTTAATTTAACATTATCTTATTTTATTTTTTTTTTTTTTTGTTTTTAGCCGGACCGCTCTTGCAGCCACATTACACTAGGCTGGTAATTTATGGGGGCACACAACAGCGCCGTCGGATGCTCCTTTGGCGTCTCTTATGGCCCGGCCACAGATAATTTCAATTAAATTTTTTGGAGTTATAACCTTAGCTCCTCGCGAACGTCGTCGTCGCCGCCGCCGCACGCACGCAGAATACGTGTGTACACACGCACACACACACATATGCAGTCTGCGGTGAACGGTGTAAGCACTCGGCTAGGTGTAGCTTGCGCCGGCCTCGCGCCGGTGTAGCTCGCGCCGTCCTGGCGCTGCTGTGGGGCGGCCTCACGGCTTCTCCACTGCCGTGGCTGCTAGCGGCGTTCAAATGGGAGTCGCTCTTTACTGTTAGACATGGACGGTAAAACTAGGCTGTTGACGAGTGCTCTCTTCAGTTGTCCTTCCTCCCGGCACTTGCTTTTGCGACGTTTTCCACGGTCGCCTGTTGCGATATCAGCCCGCACCACCATGTTTCACTCCCACATGTGGAGCGCACACGCTGCAAGCATTTAGGCCCTTCCACTGCGGTTTTTCCTTATCGCTTCTCGGCCTTTTGGCTAAGATCAAAGTGTAGTATCTGTTCTTATCAGCTTAATATCTGATACGTCCTGCATCGCAGGACCAGAATATTAAACTCATTTTTGGCTCATGACGGAGTGCTAGGGGCTTGCTCCACCTCTGTCGCGGGTTGGCCCGGCATTGCAGTACCGCCGGGATCGGCCCACCTAAAATTAATTAAAACACAGCTTGAAATGAGATAATATTCTGCAGAGATCAGATATTCTGCTGGTAGCAAAACTTGTCGGAGTTGTCGATGTGCCCAGTAGTTAGCTCCTTACACACTGCGATTTCTTTTAATTTAACATTATCTTATTTTATTTTTTTTTTTTTTTGTTTTTAGCCGGACCGCTCTTGCAGCCACATTACACTAGGCTGGTAATTTATGGGGGCACACAACAGCGCCGTCGGATGCTCCTTTGGCGTCTCTTATGGCCCGGCCACAGATAATTTCAATTAAATTTTTTGGAGTTATAACCTTAGCTCCTCGCGAACGTCGTCGTCGCCGCCGCCGCACGCACGCAGAATACGTGTGTACACACGCACACACACACATATGCAGTCTGCGGTGAACGGTGTAAGCACTCGGCTAGGTGTAGCTTGCGCCGGCCTCGCGCCGGTGTAGCTCGCGCCGTCCTGGCGCTGCTGTGGGGCGGCCTCACGGCTTCTCCACTGCCGTGGCTGCTAGCGGCGTTCAAATGGGAGTCGCTCTTTACTGTTAGACATGGACGGTAAAACTAGGCTGTTGACGAGTGCTCTCTTCAGTTGTCCTTCCTCCCGGCACTTGCTTTTGCGACGTTTTCCACGGTCGCCTGTTGCGATATCAGCCCGCACCACCATGTTTCACTCCCACATGTGGAGCGCACACGCTGCAAGCATTTAGGCCCTTCCACTGCGGTTTTTCCTTATCGCTTCTCGGCCTTTTGGCTAAGATCAAAGTGTAGTATCTGTTCTTATCAGCTTAATATCTGATACGTCCTGCATCGCAGGACCAGAATATTAAACTCATTTTTGGCTCATGACGGAGTGCTAGGGGCTTGCTCCACCTCTGTCGCGGGTTGGCCCGGCATTGCAGTACCGCCGGGATCGGCCCACCTAAAATTAATTAAAACACAGCTTGAAATGAGATAATATTCTGCAGAGATCAGATATTCTGCTGGTAGCAAAACTTGTTTCGGGAGTTGTCGATGTGCCCAGTAGTTAGCTCCTTACACACTGCGATTTCTTTTAATTTAACATTATCTTATTTTATTTTTTTTTTTTTTGTTTTTAGCCGGACCGCTCTTGCAGCCACATTACACTAGGCTGGTAATTTATGGGGGCACACAACAGCGCCGTCGGATGCTCCTTTGGCGTCTCTTATGGCCCGGCCACAGATAATTTCAATTAAATTTTTTGGAGTTATAACCTTAGCTCCTCGCGAACGTCGTCGTCGCCGCCGCCGCACGCACGCAGAATACGTGTGTACACACGCACACACACACATATGCAGTCTGCGGTGAACGGTGTAAGCACTCGGCTAGGTGTAGCTTGCGCCGGCCTCGCGCCGGTGTAGCTCGCGCCGTCCTGGCGCTGCTGTGGGGCGGCCTCACGGCTTCTCCACTGCCGTGGCTGCTAGCGGCGTTCAAATGGGAGTCGCTCTTTACTGTTAGACATGGACGGTAAAACTAGGCTGTTGACGAGTGCTCTCTTCAGTTGTCCTTCCTCCCGGCACTTGCTTTTGCGACGTTTTCCACGGTCGCCTGTTGCGATATCAGCCCGCACCACCATGTTTCACTCCCACATGTGGAGCGCACACGCTGCAAGCATTTAGGCCCTTCCACTGCGGTTTTTCCTTATCGCTTCTCGGCCTTTTGGCTAAGATCAAAGTGTAGTATCTGTTCTTATCAGCTTAATATCTGATACGTCCCTGCATCGCAGGACCAGAATATTAAACTCATTTTTGGCTCATGACGGAGTGCTAGGGGCTTGCTCCACCTCTGTCGCGGGTTGGCCCGGCATTGCAGTACCGCCGGGATCGGCCCACCTAAAATTAATTAAAACACAGCTTGAAATGAGATAATATTCTGCAGAGATCAGATATTCTGCTGGTAGCAAAACTTGTCGGAGTTGTCGATGTGCCCAGTAGTTAGCTCCTTACACACTGCGATTTCTTTTAATTTAACATTATCTTATTTTATTTTTTTTTTTTTTTGTTTTTAGCCGGACCGCTCTTGCAGCCACATTACACTAGGCTGGTAATTTATGGGGGCACACAACAGCGCCGTCGGATGCTCCTTTGGCGTCTCTTATGGCCCGGCCACAGATAATTTCAATTAAATTTTTTGGAGTTATAACCTTAGCTCCTCGCGAACGTCGTCGTCGCCGCCGCCGCACGCACGCAGAATACGTGTGTACACACGCACACACACACATATGCAGTCTGCGGTGAACGGTGTAAGCACTCGGCTAGGTGTAGCTTGCGCCGGCCTCGCGCCGGTGTAGCTCGCGCCGTCCTGGCGCTGCTGTGGGGCGGCCTCACGGCTTCTCCACTGCCGTGGCTGCTAGCGGCGTTCAAATGGGAGTCGCTCTTTACTGTTAGACATGGACGGTAAAACTAGGCTGTTGACGAGTGCTCTCTTCAGTTGTCCTTCCTCCCGGCACTTGCTTTTGCGACGTTTTCCACGGTCGCCTGTTGCGATATCAGCCCGCACCACCATGTTTCACTCCCACATGTGGAGCGCACACGCTGCAAGCATTTAGGCCCTTCCACTGCGGTTTTTCCTTATCGCTTCTCGGCCTTTTGGCTAAGATCAAAGTGTAGTATCTGTTCTTATCAGCTTAATATCTGATACGTCCTGCATCGCAGGACCAGAATATTAAACTCATTTTTGGCTCATGACGGAGTGCTAGGGGCTTGCTCCACCTCTGTCGCGGGTTGGCCCGGCATTGCAGTACCGCCGGGATCGGCCCACCTAAAATTAATTAAAACACAGCTTGAAATGAGATAATATTCTGCAGAGATCAGATATTCTGCTGGTAGCAAAACTTGTCGGAGTTGTCGATGTGCCCAGTAGTTAGCTCCTTACACACTGCGATTTCTTTTAATTTAACATTATCTTATTTTATTTTTTTTTTTTTTTGTTTTTAGCCGGACCGCTCTTGCAGCCACATTACACTAGGCTGGTAATTTATGGGGGCACACAACACGCGATCTAGTGGATAATTTCAATTAAATTTTTTGGAGTTATAACCTTAGCTCCTCGCGAACGTCGTCGTCGCCGCCGCCGCACGCACGCAGAATACGTGTGTACACACGCACACACACATATGCAGTCTGCGGTGAACGGTGTAAGCACTCGGCTAGGTGTAGCTTGCGCCGGCCTCGCGCCGGTGTAGCTCGCGCCGTCCTGGCGCTGCTGTGGGGCGGCCTCACGGCTTCTCCACTGCCGTGGCTGCTAGCGGCGTTCAAATGGGAGTCGCTCTTTACTCTTAGACATGGACGGTAAAACTAGGCTGTTGACGAGTGCTCTCTTCAGTTGTCCTTCCTCCCGGCACTTGCTTTTGCGACGTTTTCCACGGTCGCCTGTTGCGATATCAGCCCGCACCACCATGTTTCACTCCCACATGTGGAGCGCACACGCTGCAAGCATTTAGGCCCTTCCACTGCGGTTTTTCCTTATCGCTTCTCGGCCTTTTGGCTAAGATCAAAGTGTAGTATCTGTTCTTATCAGCTTAATATCTGATACGTCCTGCATCGCAGGACCAGAATATTAAACTCATTTTTGGCTCATGACGGAGTGCTAGGGGCTTGCTCCACCTCTGTCGCGGGTTGGCCCGGCATTGCAGTACCGCCGGGATCGGCCCACCTAAAATTAATTAAAACACAGCTTGAAATGAGATAATATTCTGCAGAGATCAGATATTCTGCTGGTAGCAAAACTTGTCGGAGTTGTCGATGCGCCCAGTAGTTAGCTCCTTACACACTGCGATTTCTTTTAATTTAACATTATCTTATTTTTTTTTTTTTTTTTGTTTTTAGCCGGACCGCTCTTGCAGCCACATTACACTAGGCTGGTAATTTATGGGGGCACACAACAGCGCCGTCGGATGCTCCTTTGGCGTCTCTTATGGCCCGGCCACAGATAATTTCAATTAAATTTTTTGGAGTTATAACCTTAGCTCCTCGCGAACGTCGTCGTCGTCGCCGCCGCCGCACGCACGCAGAATACGTGTGTACACACGCACACACACATATGCAGTCTGCGGTGAACGGTGTAAGCACTCGGCTAGGTGTAGCTTGCGCCGGCCTCGCGCCGGTGTAGCTCGCGCCGTCCTGGCGCTGCTGTGGGGCGGCCTCACGGCTTCTCCACTGCCGTGGCTGCTAGCGGCGTTCAAATGGGAGTCGCTCTTTACTCTTAGACATGGACGGTAAAACTAGGCTGTTGACGAGTGCTCTCTTCAGTTGTCCTTCCTCCCGGCACTTGCTTTTGCGACGTTTTCCACGGTCGCCTGTTGCGATATCAGCCCGCACCACCATGTTTCACTCCCACATGTGGAGCGCACACGCTGCAAGCATTTAGGCCCTTCCACTGCGGTTTTTCCTTATCGCTTCTCGGCCTTTTGGCTAAGATCAAAGTGTAGTATCTGTTCTTATCAGCTTAATATCTGATACGTCCTGCATCGCAGGACCAGAATATTAAACTCATTTTTGGCTCATGACGGAGTGCTAGGGGCTTGCTCCACCTCTGTCGCGGGTTGGCCCGGCATTGCAGTACCGCCGGGATCGGCCCACCTAAAATTAATTAAAACACAGCTTGAAATGAGATAATATTCTGCAGAGATCAGATATTCTGCTGGTAGCAAAACTTGTCGGAGTTGTCGATGCGCCCAGTAGTTAGCTCCTTACACACTGCGATTTCTTTTAATTTAACATTATCTTATTTTTTTTTTTTTTTTTGTTTTTAGCCGGACCGCTCTTGCAGCCACATTACACTAGGCTGGTAATTTATGGGGGCACACAACAGCGCCGTCGGAGGATGCTCCTTTGGCGTCTCTTATGGCCGGCCACAGATAATTTCAATTAAATTTTTTGGAGTTATAACCTTAGCTCCTCGCGAACGTCGTCGTCGTCGCCGCCGCCGCACGCACGCAGAATACGTGTGTACACACGCACACACACATATGCAGTCTGCGGTGAACGGTGTAAGCACTCGGCTAGGTGTAGCTTGCGCCGGCCTCGCGCCGGTGTAGCTCGCGCCGTCCTGGCGCTGCTGTGGGGCGGCCTCACGGCTTCTCCACTGCCGTGGCTGCTAGCGGCGTTCAAATGGGAGTCGCTCTTTACTCTTAGACATGGACGGTAAAACTAGGCTGTTGACGAGTGCTCTCTTCAGTTGTCCTTCCTCCCGGCACTTGCTTTTGCGACGTTTTCCACGGTCGCCTGTTGCGATATCAGCCCGCACCACCATGTTTCACTCCCACATGTGGAGCGCACACGCTGCAAGCATTTAGGCCCTTCCACTGCGGTTTTTCCTTATCGCTTCTCGGCCTTTTGGCTAAGATCAAAGTGTAGTATCTGTTCTTATCAGCTTAATATCTGATACGTCCTGCATCGCAGGACCAGAATATTAAACTCATTTTTGGCTCATGACGGAGTGCTAGGGGCTTGCTCCACCTCTGTCGCGGGTTGGCCCGGCATTGCAGTACCGCCGGGATCGGCCCACCTAAAATTAATTAAAACACAGCTTGAAATGAGATAATATTCTGCAGAGATCAGATATTCTGCTGGTAGCAAAACTTGTCGGAGTTGTCGATGCGCCCAGTAGTTAGCTCCTTACACACTGCGATTTCTTTTAATTTAACATTATCTTATTTTTTTTTTTTTTTTTGTTTTTAGCCGGACCGCTCTTGCAGCCACATTACACTAGGCTGGTAATTTATGGGGGCACACAACAGCGCCGTCGGATGCTCCTTTGGCGTCTCTTATGGCCCGGCCACAGATAATTTCAATTAAATTTTTTGGAGTTATAACCTTAGCTCCTCGCGAACGTCGTCGTCGCCGCCGCCGCACGCACGCAGAATACGTGTGTACACACGCACACACACATATGCAGTCTGCGGTGAACGGTGTAAGCACTCGGCTAGGTGTAGCTTGCGCCGGCCTCGCGCCGGTGTAGCTCGCGCCGTCCTGGCGCTGCTGTGGGGCGGCCTCACGGCTTCTCCACTGCCGTGGCTGCTAGCGGCGTTCAAATGGGAGTCGCTCTTTACTCTTAGACATGGACGGTAAAACTAGGCTGTTGACGAGTGCTCTCTTCAGTTGTCCTTCCTCCCGGCACTTGCTTTTGCGACGTTTTCCACGGTCGCCTGTTGCGATATCAGCCCGCACCACCATGTTTCACTCCCACATGTGGAGCGCACACGCTGCAAGCATTTAGGCCCTTCCACTGCGGTTTTTCCTTATCGCTTCTCGGCCTTTTGGCTAAGATCAAAGTGTAGTATCTGTTCTTATCAGCTTAATATCTGATACGTCCTGCATCGCAGGACCAGAATATTAAACTCATTTTTGGCTCATGACGGAGTGCTAGGGGCTTGCTCCACCTCTGTCGCGGGTTGGCCCGGCATTGCAGTACCGCCGGGATCGGCCCACCTAAAATTAATTAAAACACAGCTTGAAATGAGATAATATTCTGCAGAGATCAGATATTCTGCTGGTAGCAAAACTTGTCGGAGTTGTCGATGCGCCCAGTAGTTAGCTCCTTACACACTGCGATTTCTTTTAATTTAACATTATCTTATTTTTTTTTTTTTTTTTGTTTTTAGCCGGACCGCTCTTGCAGCCACATTACACTAGGCTGGTAATTTATGGGGGCACACAACAGCGCCGTCGGATGCTCCTTTGGCGTCTCTTATGGCCCGGCCACAGATAATTTCAATTAAATTTTTTTGGAGTTATAACCTTAGCTCCTCGCGAACGTCGTCGTCGCCGCCGCCGCACGCACGCAGAATACGTGTGTACACACGCACACACACATATGCAGTCTGCGGTGAACGGTGTAAGCACTCGGCTAGGTGTAGCTTGCGCCGGCCTCGCGCCGGTGTAGCTCGCGCCGTCCTGGCGCTGCTGTGGGGCGGCCTCACGGCTTCTCCACTGCCGTGGCTGCTAGCGGCGTTCAAATGGGAGTCGCTCTTTACTCTTAGACATGGACGGTAAAACTAGGCTGTTGACGAGTGCTCTCTTCAGTTGTCCTTCCTCCCGGCACTTGCTTTTGCGACGTTTTCCACGGTCGCCTGTTGCGATATCAGCCCGCACCACCATGTTTCACTCCCACATGTGGAGCGCACACGCTGCAAGCATTTAGGCCCTTCCACTGCGGTTTTTCCTTATCGCTTCTCGGCCTTTTGGCTAAGATCAAAGTGTAGTATCTGTTCTTATCAGCTTAATATCTGATACGTCCTGCATCGCAGGACCAGAATATTAAACTCATTTTTGGCTCATGACGGAGTGCTAGGGGCTTGCTCCACCTCTGTCGCGGGTTGGCCCGGCATTGCAGTACCGCCGGGATCGGCCCACCTAAAATTAATTAAAACACAGCTTGAAATGAGATAATATTCTGCAGAGATCAGATATTCAACACGCGATCTAGTGTGCAAAACTTGTCGGAGTTGTCGATGTGCCCAGTAGTTAGCTCCTTACACACTGCGATTTCTTTTAATTTAACATTATCTTATTTTATTTTTTTTTTTTTTTGTTTTTAGCCGGACCGCTCTTGCAGCCACATTACACTAGGCTGGTAATTTATGGGGGCACACAACAGCGCCGTCGGATGCTCCTTTGGCGTCTCTTATGGCCCGGCCACAGATAATTTCAATTAAATTTTTTGGAGTTATAACCTTAGCTCCTCGCGAACGTCGTCGTCGCCGCCGCCGCACGCACGCAGAATACGTGTGTACACACGCACACACACACATATGCAGTCTGCGGTGAACGGTGTAAGCACTCGGCTAGGTGTAGCTTGCGCCGGCCTCGCGCCGGTGTAGCTCGCGCCGTCCTGGCGCTGCTGTGGGGCGGCCTCACGGCTTCTCCACTGCCGTGGCTGCTAGCGGCGTTCAAATGGGAGTCGCTCTTTACTGTTAGACATGGACGGTAAAACTAGGCTGTTGACGAGTGCTCTCTTCAGTTGTCCTTCCTCCCGGCACTTGCTTTTGCGACGTTTTCCACGGTCGCCTGTTGCGATATCAGCCCGCACCACCATGTTTCACTCCCACATGTGGAGCGCACACGCTGCAAGCATTTAGGCCCTTCCACTGCGGTTTTTCCTTATCGCTTCTCGGCCTTTTGGCTAAGATCAAAGTGTAGTATCTGTTCTTATCAGCTTAATATCTGATACGTCCTGCATCGCAGGACCAGAATATTAAACTCATTTTTGGCTCATGACGGAGTGCTAGGGGCTTGCTCCACCTCTGTCGCGGGTTGGCCCGGCATTGCAGTACCGCCGGGATCGGCCCACCTAAAATTAATTAAAACACAGCTTGAAATGAGATAATATTCTGCAGAGATCAGATATTCTGCTGGTAGCAAAACTTGTCGGAGTTGTCGATGTGCCCAGTAGTTAGCTCCTTACACACTGCGATTTCTTTTAATTTAACATTATCTTATTTTATTTTTTTTTTTTTTGTTTTTAGCCGGACCGCTCTTGCAGCCACATTACACTAGGCTGGTAATTTATGGGGGCACACAACAGCGCCGTCGGATGCTCCTTTGGCGTCTCTTATGGCCCGGCCACAGATAATTTCAATTAAATTTTTTGGAGTTATAACCTTAGCTCCTCGCGAACGTCGTCGTCGCCGCCGCCGCACGCACGCAGAATACGTGTGTACACACGCACACACACACATATGCAGTCTGCGGTGAACGGTGTAAGCACTCGGCTAGGTGTAGCTTGCGCCGGCCTCGCGCCGGTGTAGCTCGCGCCGTCCTGGCGCTGCTGTGGGGCGGCCTCACGGCTTCTCCACTGCCGTGGCTGCTAGCGGCGTTCAAATGGGAGTCGCTCTTTACTGTTAGACATGGACGGTAAAACTAGGCTGTTGACGAGTGCTCTCTTCAGTTGTCCTTCCTCCCGGCACTTGCTTTTGCGACGTTTTCCACGGTCGCCTGTTGCGATATCAGCCCGCACCACCATGTTTCACTCCCACATGTGGAGCGCACACGCTGCAAGCATTTAGGCCCTTCCACTGCGGTTTTTCCTTATCGCTTCTCGGCCTTTTGGCTAAGATCAAAGTGTAGTATCTGTTCTTATCAGCTTAATATCTGATACGTCCTGCATCGCAGGACCAGAATATTAAACTCATTTTTGGCTCATGACGGAGTGCTAGGGGCTTGCTCCACCTCTGTCGCGGGTTGGCCCGGCATTGCAGTACCGCCGGGATCGGCCCACCTAAAATTAATTAAAACACAGCTTGAAATGAGATAATATTCTGCAGAGATCAGATATTCTGCTGGTAGCAAAACTTGTCGGAGTTGTCGATGTGCCCAGTAGTTAGCTCCTTACACACTGCGATTTCTTTTAATTTAACATTATCTTATTTTATTTTTTTTTTTTTTTGTTTTTAGCCGGACCGCTCTTGCAGCCACATTACACTAGGCTGGTAATTTATGGGGGCACACAACAGCGCCGTCGGATGCTCCTTTGGCGTCTCTTATGGCCCGGCCACAGATAATTTCAATTAAATTTTTTGGAGTTATAACCTTAGCTCCTCGCGAACGTCGTCGTCGCCGCCGCCGCACGCACGCAGAATACGTGTGTACACACGCACACACACACATATGCAGTCTGCGGTGAACGGTGTAAGCACTCGGCTAGGTGTAGCTTGCGCCGGCCTCGCGCCGGTGTAGCTCGCGCCGTCCTGGCGCTGCTGTGGGGCGGCCTCACGGCTTCTCCACTGCCGTGGCTGCTAGCGGCGTTCAAATGGGAGTCGCTCTTTACTGTTAGACATGGACGGTAAAACTAGGCTGTTGACGAGTGCTCTCTTCAGTTGTCCTTCCTCCCGGCACTTGCTTTTGCGACGTTTTCCACGGTCGCCTGTTGCGATATCAGCCCGCACCACCATGTTTCACTCCCACATGTGGAGCGCACACGCTGCAAGCATTTAGGCCCTTCCACTGCGGTTTTTCCTTATCGCTTCTCGGCCTTTTGGCTAAGATCAAAGTGTAGTATCTGTTCTTATCAGCTTAATATCTGATACGTCCTGCATCGCAGGACCAGAATATTAAACTCATTTTTGGCTCATGACGGAGTGCTAGGGGCTTGCTCCACCTCTGTCGCGGGTTGGCCCGGCATTGCAGTACCGCCGGGATCGGCCCACCTAAAATTAATTAAAACACAGCTTGAAATGAGATAATATTCTGCAGAGATCAGATATTCTGCTGGTAGCAAAACTTGTCGGAGTTGTCGATGTGCCCAGTAGTTAGCTCCTTACACACTGCGATTTCTTTTAATTTAACATTATCTTATTTTATTTTTTTTTTTTTTTGTTTTTAGCCGGACCGCTCTTGCAGCCACATTACACTAGGCTGGTAATTTATGGGGGCACACAACAGCGCCGTCGGATGCTCCTTTGGCGTCTCTTATGGCCCGGCCACAGATAATTTCAATTAAATTTTTTGGAGTTATAACCTTAGCTCCTCGCGAACGTCGTCGTCGCCGCCGCCGCACGCACGCAGAATACGTGTGTACACACGCACACACACACATATGCAGTCTGCGGTGAACGGTGTAAGCACTCGGCTAGGTGTAGCTTGCGCCGGCCTCGCGCCGGTGTAGCTCGCGCCGTCCTGGCGCTGCTGTGGGGCGGCCTCACGGCTTCTCCACTGCCGTGGCTGCTAGCGGCGTTCAAATGGGAGTCGCTCTTTACTGTTAGACATGGACGGTAAAACTAGGCTGTTGACGAGTGCTCTCTTCAGTTGTCCTTCCTCCCGGCACTTGCTTTTGCGACGTTTTCCACGGTCGCCTGTTGCGATATCAGCCCGCACCACCATGTTTCACTCCCACATGTGGAGCGCACACGCTGCAAGCATTTAGGCCCTTCCACTGCGGTTTTTCCTTATCGCTTCTCGGCCTTTTGGCTAAGATCAAAGTGTAGTATCTGTTCTTATCAGCTTAATATCTGATACGTCCTGCATCGCAGGACCAGAATATTAAACTCATTTTTGGCTCATGACGGAGTGCTAGGGGCTTGCTCCACCTCTGTCGCGGGTTGGCCCGGCATTGCAGTACCGCCGGGATCGGCCCACCTAAAATTAATTAAAACACAGCTTGAAATGAGATAATATTCTGCAGAGATCAGATATTCTGCTGGTAGCAAAACTTGTCGGAGTTGTCGATGTGCCCAGTAGTTAGCTCCTTACACACTGCGATTTCTTTTAATTTAACATTATCTTATTTTATTTTTTTTTTTTTTTGTTTTTAGCCGGACCGCTCTTGCAGCCACATTACACTAGGCTGGTAATTTATGGGGGCACACAACAGCGCCGTCGGATGCTCCTTTGGCGTCTCTTATGGCCCGGCCACAGATAATTTCAATTAAATTTTTTGGAGTTATAACCTTAGCTCCTCGCGAACGTCGTCGTCGCCGCCGCCGCACGCACGCAGAATACGTGTGTACACACGCACACACACACATATGCAGTCTGCGGTGAACGGTGTAAGCACTCGGCTAGGTGTAGCTTGCGCCGGCCTCGCGCCGGTGTAGCTCGCGCCGTCCTGGCGCTGCTGTGGGGCGGCCTCACGGCTTCTCCACTGCCGTGGCTGCTAGCGGCGTTCAAATGGGAGTCGCTCTTTACTGTTAGACATGGACGGTAAAACTAGGCTGTTGACGAGTGCTCTCTTCAGTTGTCCTTCCTCCCGGCACTTGCTTTTGCGACGTTTTCCACGGTCGCCTGTTGCGATATCAGCCCGCACCACCATGTTTCACTCCCACATGTGGAGCGCACACGCTGCAAGCATTTAGGCCCTTCCACTGCGGTTTTTCCTTATCGCTTCTCGGCCTTTTGGCTAAGATCAAAGTGTAGTATCTGTTCTTATCAGCTTAATATCTGATACGTCCTGCATCGCAGGACCAGAATATTAAACTCATTTTTGGCTCATGACGGAGTGCTAGGGGCTTGCTCCACCTCTGTCGCGGGTTGGCCCGGCATTGCAGTACCGCCGGGATCGGCCCACCTAAAATTAATTAAAACACAGCTTGAAATGAGATAATATTCTGCAGAGATCAGATATTCTGCTGGTAGCAAAACTTGTCGGAGTTGTCGATGTGCCCAGTAGTTAGCTCCTTACACACTGCGATTTCTTTTAATTTAACATTATCTTATTTTATTTTTTTTTTTTTTTGTTTTTAGCCGGACCGCTCTTGCAGCCACATTACACTAGGCTGGTAATTTATGGGGGCACACAACAGCGCCGTCGGATGCTCCTTTGGCGTCTCTTATGGCCCGGCCACAGATAATTTCAATTAAATTTTTTGGAGTTATAACCTTAGCTCCTCGCGAACGTCGTCGTCGCCGCCGCCGCACGCACGCAGAATACGTGTGTACACACGCACACACACACATATGCAGTCTGCGGTGAACGGTGTAAGCACTCGGCTAGGTGTAGCTTGCGCCGGCCTCGCGCCGGTGTAGCTCGCGCCGTCCTGGCGCTGCTGTGGGGCGGCCTCACGGCTTCTCCACTGCCGTGGCTGCTAGCGGCGTTCAAATGGGAGTCGCTCTTTACTGTTAGACATGGACGGTAAAACTAGGCTGTTGACGAGTGCTCTCTTCAGTTGTCCTTCCTCCCGGCACTTGCTTTTGCGACGTTTTCCACGGTCGCCTGTTGCGATATCAGCCCGCACCACCATGTTTCACTCCCACATGTGGAGCGCACACGCTGCAAGCATTTAGGCCCTTCCACTGCGGTTTTTCCTTATCGCTTCTCGGCCTTTTGGCTAAGATCAAAGTGTAGTATCTGTTCTTATCAGCTTAATATCTGATACGTCCTGCATCGCAGGACCAGAATATTAAACTCATTTTTGGCTCATGACGGAGTGCTAGGGGCTTGCTCCACCTCTGTCGCGGGTTGGCCCGGCATTGCAGTACCGCCGGGATCGGCCCACCTAAAATTAATTAAAACACAGCTTGAAATGAGATAATATTCTGCAGAGATCAGATATTCTGCTGGTAGCAAAACTTGTCGGAGTTGTCGATGTGCCCAGTAGTTAGCTCCTTACACACTGCGATTTCTTTTAATTTAACATTATCTTATTTTATTTTTTTTTTTTTTTGTTTTTAGCCGGACCGCTCTTGCAGCCACATTACACTAGGCTGGTAATTTATGGGGGCACACAACAGCGCCGTCGGATGCTCCTTTGGCGTCTCTTATGGCCCGGCCACAGATAATTTCAATTAAATTTTTTGGAGTTATAACCTTAGCTCCTCGCGAACGTCGTCGTCGCCGCCGCCGCACGCACGCAGAATACGTGTGTACACACGCACACACACACATATGCAGTCTGCGGTGAACGGTGTAAGCACTCGGCTAGGTGTAGCTTGCGCCGGCCTCGCGCCGGTGTAGCTCGCGCCGTCCTGGCGCTGCTGTGGGGCGGCCTCACGGCTTCTCCACTGCCGTGGCTGCTAGCGGCGTTCAAATGGGAGTCGCTCTTTACTGTTAGACATGGACGGTAAAACTAGGCTGTTGACGAGTGCTCTCTTCAGTTGTCCTTCCTCCCGGCACTTGCTTTTGCGACGTTTTCCACGGTCGCCTGTTGCGATATCAGCCCGCACCACCATGTTTCACTCCCACATGTGGAGCGCACACGCTGCAAGCATTTAGGCCCTTCCACTGCGGTTTTTCCTTATCGCTTCTCGGCCTTTTGGCTAAGATCAAAGTGTAGTATCTGTTCTTATCAGCTTAATATCTGATACGTCCTGCATCGCAGGACCAGAATATTAAACTCATTTTTGGCTCATGACGGAGTGCTAGGGGCTTGCTCCACCTCTGTCGCGGGTTGGCCCGGCATTGCAGTACCGCCGGGATCGGCCCACCTAAAATTAATTAAAACACAGCTTGAAATGAGATAATATTCTGCAGAGATCAGATATTCTGCTGGTAGCAAAACTTGTCGGAGTTGTCGATGTGCCCAGTAGTTAGCTCCTTACACACTGCGATTTCTTTTAATTTAACATTATCTTATTTTATTTTTTTTTTTTTTTGTTTTTAGCCGGACCGCTCTTGCAGCCACATTACACTAGGCTGGTAATTTATGGGGGCACACAACAGCGCCGTCGGATGCTCCTTTGGCGTCTCTTATGGCCCGGCCACAGATAATTTCAATTAAATTTTTTGGAGTTATAACCTTAGCTCCTCGCGAACGTCGTCGTCGCCGCCGCCGCACGCACGCAGAATACGTGTGTACACACGCACACACACACATATGCAGTCTGCGGTGAACGGTGTAAGCACTCGGCTAGGTGTAGCTTGCGCCGGCCTCGCGCCGGTGTAGCTCGCGCCGTCCTGGCGCTGCTGTGGGGCGGCCTCACGGCTTCTCCACTGCCGTGGCTGCTAGCGGCGTTCAAATGGGAGTCGCTCTTTACTGTTAGACATGGACGGTAAAACTAGGCTGTTGACGAGTGCTCTCTTCAGTTGTCCTTCCTCCCGGCACTTGCTTTTGCGACGTTTTCCACGGTCGCCTGTTGCGATATCAGCCCGCACCACCATGTTTCACTCCCACATGTGGAGCGCACACGCTGCAAGCATTTAGGCCCTTCCACTGCGGTTTTTCCTTATCGCTTCTCGGCCTTTTGGCTAAGATCAAAGTGTAGTATCTGTTCTTATCAGCTTAATATCTGATACGTCCTGCATCGCAGGACCAGAATATTAAACTCATTTTTGGCTCATGACGGAGTGCTAGGGGCTTGCTCCACCTCTGTCGCGGGTTGGCCCGGCATTGCAGTACCGCCGGGATCGGCCCACCTAAAATTAATTAAAACACAGCTTGAAATGAGATAATATTCTGCAGAGATCAGATATTCTGCTGGTAGCAAAACTTGTCGGAGTTGTCGATGTGCCCAGTAGTTAGCTCCTTACACACTGCGATTTCTTTTAATTTAACATTATCTTATTTTATTTTTTTTTTTTTTTGTTTTTAGCCGGACCGCTCTTGCAGCCACATTACACTAGGCTGGTAATTTATGGGGGCACACAACAGCGCCGTCGGATGCTCCTTTGGCGTCTCTTATGGCCCGGCCACAGATAATTTCAATTAAATTTTTTGGAGTTATAACCTTAGCTCCTCGCGAACGTCGTCGTCGCCGCCGCCGCACGCACGCAGAATACGTGTGTACACACGCACACACACACATATGCAGTCTGCGGTGAACGGTGTAAGCACTCGGCTAGGTGTAGCTTGCGCCGGCCTCGCGCCGGTGTAGCTCGCGCCGTCCTGGCGCTGCTGTGGGGCGGCCTCACGGCTTCTCCACTGCCGTGGCTGCTAGCGGCGTTCAAATGGGAGTCGCTCTTTACTGTTAGACATGGACGGTAAAACTAGGCTGTTGACGAGTGCTCTCTTCAGTTGTCCTTCCTCCCGGCACTTGCTTTTGCGACGTTTTCCACGGTCGCCTGTTGCGATATCAGCCCGCACCACCATGTTTCACTCCCACATGTGGAGCGCACACGCTGCAAGCATTTAGGCCCTTCCACTGCGGTTTTTCCTTATCGCTTCTCGGCCTTTTGGCTAAGATCAAAGTGTAGTATCTGTTCTTATCAGCTTAATATCTGATACGTCCTGCATCGCAGGACCAGAATATTAAACTCATTTTTGGCTCATGACGGAGTGCTAGGGGCTTGCTCCACCTCTGTCGCGGGTTGGCCCGGCATTGCAGTACCGCCGGGATCGGCCCACCTAAAATTAATTAAAACACAGCTTGAAATGAGATAATATTCTGCAGAGATCAGATATTCTGCTGGTAGCAAAACTTGTCGGAGTTGTCGATGTGCCCAGTAGTTAGCTCCTTACACACTGCGATTTCTTTTAATTTAACATTATCTTATTTTATTTTTTTTTTTTTTTGTTTTTAGCCGGACCGCTCTTGCAGCCACATTACACTAGGCTGGTAATTTATGGGGGCACACAACAGCGCCGTCGGATGCTCCTTTGGCGTCTCTTATGGCCCGGCCACAGATAATTTCAATTAAATTTTTTGGAGTTATAACCTTAGCTCCTCGCGAACGTCGTCGTCGCCGCCGCCGCACGCACGCAGAATACGTGTGTACACACGCACACACACACATATGCAGTCTGCGGTGAACGGTGTAAGCACTCGGCTAGGTGTAGCTTGCGCCGGCCTCGCGCCGGTGTAGCTCGCGCCGTCCTGGCGCTGCTGTGGGGCGGCCTCACGGCTTCTCCACTGCCGTGGCTGCTAGCGGCGTTCAAATGGGAGTCGCTCTTTACTGTTAGACATGGACGGTAAAACTAGGCTGTTGACGAGTGCTCTCTTCAGTTGTCCTTCCTCCCGGCACTTGCTTTTGCGACGTTTTCCACGGTCGCCTGTTGCGATATCAGCCCGCACCACCATGTTTCACTCCCACATGTGGAGCGCACACGCTGCAAGCATTTAGGCCCTTCCACTGCGGTTTTTCCTTATCGCTTCTCGGCCTTTTGGCTAAGATCAAAGTGTAGTATCTGTTCTTATCAGCTTAATATCTGATACGTCCTGCATCGCAGGACCAGAATATTAAACTCATTTTTGGCTCATGACGGAGTGCTAGGGGCTTGCTCCACCTCTGTCGCGGGTTGGCCCGGCATTGCAGTACCGCCGGGATCGGCCCACCTAAAATTAATTAAAACACAGCTTGAAATGAGATAATATTCTGCAGAGATCAGATATTCTGCTGGTAGCAAAACTTGTCGGAGTTGTCGATGTGCCCAGTAGTTAGCTCCTTACACACTGCGATTTCTTTTAATTTAACATTATCTTATTTTATTTTTTTTTTTTTTTGTTTTTAGCCGGACCGCTCTTGCAGCCACATTACACTAGGCTGGTAATTTATGGGGGCACACAACAGCGCCGTCGGATGCTCCTTTGGCGTCTCTTATGGCCCGGCCACAGATAATTTCAATTAAATTTTTTGGAGTTATAACCTTAGCTCCTCGCGAACGTCGTCGTCGCCGCCGCCGCACGCACGCAGAATACGTGTGTACACACGCACACACACACATATGCAGTCTGCGGTGAACGGTGTAAGCACTCGGCTAGGTGTAGCTTGCGCCGGCCTCGCGCCGGTGTAGCTCGCGCCGTCCTGGCGCTGCTGTGGGGCGGCCTCACGGCTTCTCCACTGCCGTGGCTGCTAGCGGCGTTCAAATGGGAGTCGCTCTTTACTGTTAGACATGGACGGTAAAACTAGGCTGTTGACGAGTGCTCTCTTCAGTTGTCCTTCCTCCCGGCACTTGCTTTTGCGACGTTTTCCACGGTCGCCTGTTGCGATATCAGCCCGCACCACCATGTTTCACTCCCACATGTGGAGCGCACACGCTGCAAGCATTTAGGCCCTTCCACTGCGGTTTTTCCTTATCGCTTCTCGGCCTTTTGGCTAAGATCAAAGTGTAGTATCTGTTCTTATCAGCTTAATATCTGATACGTCCTGCATCGCAGGACCAGAATATTAAACTCATTTTTGGCTCATGACGGAGTGCTAGGGGCTTGCTCCACCTCTGTCGCGGGTTGGCCCGGCATTGCAGTACCGCCGGGATCGGCCCACCTAAAATTAATTAAAACACAGCTTGAAATGAGATAATATTCTGCAGAGATCAGATATTCTGCTGGTAGCAAAACTTGTCGGAGTTGTCGATGTGCCCAGTAGTTAGCTCCTTACACACTGCGATTTCTTTTAATTTAACATTATCTTATTTTATTTTTTTTTTTTTTTGTTTTTAGCCGGACCGCTCTTGCAGCCACATTACACTAGGCTGGTAATTTATGGGGGCACACAACAGCGCCGTCGGATGCTCCTTTGGCGTCTCTTATGGCCCGGCCACAGATAATTTCAATTAAATTTTTTGGAGTTATAACCTTAGCTCCTCGCGAACGTCGTCGTCGCCGCCGCCGCACGCACGCAGAATACGTGTGTACACACGCACACACACACACATATGCAGTCTGCGGTGAACGGTGTAAGCACTCGGCTAGGTGTAGCTTGCGCCGGCCTCGCGCCGGTGTAGCTCGCGCCGTCCTGGCGCTGCTGTGGGGCGGCCTCACGGCTTCTCCACTGCCGTGGCTGCTAGCGGCGTTCAAATGGGAGTCGCTCTTTACTGTTAGACATGGACGGTAAAACTAGGCTGTTGACGAGTGCTCTCTTCAGTTGTCCTTCCTCCCGGCACTTGCTTTTGCGACGTTTTCCACGGTCGCCTGTTGCGATATCAGCCCGCACCACCATGTTTCACTCCCACATGTGGAGCGCACACGCTGCAAGCATTTAGGCCCTTCCACTGCGGTTTTTCCTTATCGCTTCTCGGCCTTTTGGCTAAGATCAAAGTGTAGTATCTGTTCTTATCAGCTTAATATCTGATACGTCCTGCATCGCAGGACCAGAATATTAAACTCATTTTTGGCTCATGACGGAGTGCTAGGGGCTTGCTCCACCTCTGTCGCGGGTTGGCCCGGCATTGCAGTACCGCCGGGATCGGCCCACCTAAAATTAATTAAAACACAGCTTGAAATGAGATAATATTCTGCAGAGATCAGATATTCTGCTGGTAGCAAAACTTGTCGGAGTTGTCGATGTGCCCAGTAGTTAGCTCCTTACACACTGCGATTTCTTTTAATTTAACATTATCTT
The DNA here is from genome assembly GCF_023897955.1 of Schistocerca gregaria. NCBI lineage: Eukaryota > Metazoa > Arthropoda > Insecta > Orthoptera > Acrididae > Schistocerca > Schistocerca gregaria. Next base: position 9,351 of record NW_026062669.1, on the reverse strand, counting down.
ATTTTATTTTTTTTTTTTTTTGTTTTTAGCCGGACCGCTCTTGCAGCCACATTACACTAGGCTGGTAATTTATGGGGGCACACAACAGCGCCGTCGGATGCTCCTTTGGCGTCTCTTATGGCCCGGCCACAGATAATTTCAATTAAATTTTTTGGAGTTATAACCTTAGCTCCTCGCGAACGTCGTCGTCGCCGCCGCCGCACGCACGCAGAATACGTGTGTACACACGCACACACACACATATGCAGTCTGCGGTGAACGGTGTAAGCACTCGGCTAGGTGTAGCTTGCGCCGGCCTCGCGCCGGTGTAGCTCGCGCCGTCCTGGCGCTGCTGTGGGGCGGCCTCACGGCTTCTCCACTGCCGTGGCTGCTAGCGGCGTTCAAATGGGAGTCGCTCTTTACTGTTAGACATGGACGGTAAAACTAGGCTGTTGACGAGTGCTCTCTTCAGTTGTCCTTCCTCCCGGCACTTGCTTTTGCGACGTTTTCCACGGTCGCCTGTTGCGATATCAGCCCGCACCACCATGTTTCACTCCCACATGTGGAGCGCACACGCTGCAAGCATTTAGGCCCTTCCACTGCGGTTTTTCCTTATCGCTTCTCGGCCTTTTGGCTAAGATCAAAGTGTAGTATCTGTTCTTATCAGCTTAATATCTGATACGTCCTGCATCGCAGGACCAGAATATTAAACTCATTTTTGGCTCATGACGGAGTGCTAGGGGCTTGCTCCACCTCTGTCGCGGGTTGGCCCGGCATTGCAGTACCGCCGGGATCGGCCCACCTAAAATTAATTAAAACACAGCTTGAAATGAGATAATATTCTGCAGAGATCAGATATTCTGCTGGTAGCAAAACTTGTCGGAGTTGTCGATGTGCCCAGTAGTTAGCTCCTTACACACTGCGATTTCTTTTAATTTAACATTATCTTATTTTATTTTTTTTTTTTTTTGTTTTTAGCCGGACCGCTCTTGCAGCCACATTACACTAGGCTGGTAATTTATGGGGGCACACAACAGCGCCGTCGGATGCTCCTTTGGCGTCTCTTATGGCCCGGCCACAGATAATTTCAATTAAATTTTTTGGAGTTATAACCTTAGCTCCTCGCGAACGTCGTCGTCGCCGCCGCCGCACGCACGCAGAATACGTGTGTACACACGCACACACACACATATGCAGTCTGCGGTGAACGGTGTAAGCACTCGGCTAGGTGTAGCTTGCGCCGGCCTCGCGCCGGTGTAGCTCGCGCCGTCCTGGCGCTGCTGTGGGGCGGCCTCACGGCTTCTCCACTGCCGTGGCTGCTAGCGGCGTTCAAATGGGAGTCGCTCTTTACTGTTAGACATGGACGGTAAAACTAGGCTGTTGACGAGTGCTCTCTTCAGTTGTCCTTCCTCCCGGCACTTGCTTTTGCGACGTTTTCCACGGTCGCCTGTTGCGATATCAGCCCGCACCACCATGTTTCACTCCCACATGTGGAGCGCACACGCTGCAAGCATTTAGGCCCTTCCACTGCGGTTTTTCCTTATCGCTTCTCGGCCTTTTGGCTAAGATCAAAGTGTAGTATCTGTTCTTATCAGCTTAATATCTGATACGTCCTGCATCGCAGGACCAGAATATTAAACTCATTTTTGGCTCATGACGGAGTGCTAGGGGCTTGCTCCACCTCTGTCGCGGGTTGGCCCGGCATTGCAGTACCGCCGGGATCGGCCCACCTAAAATTAATTAAAACACAGCTTGAAATGAGATAATATTCTGCAGAGATCAGATATTCTGCTGGTAGCAAAACTTGTCGGAGTTGTCGATGTGCCCAGTAGTTAGCTCCTTACACACTGCGATTTCTTTTAATTTAACATTATCTTATTTTATTTTTTTTTTTTTTTGTTTTTAGCCGGACCGCTCTTGCAGCCACATTACACTAGGCTGGTAATTTATGGGGGCACACAACAGCGCCGTCGGATGCTCCTTTGGCGTCTCTTATGGCCCGGCCACAGATAATTTCAATTAAATTTTTTGGAGTTATAACCTTAGCTCCTCGCGAACGTCGTCGTCGCCGCCGCCGCACGCACGCAGAATACGTGTGTACACACGCACACACACACATATGCAGTCTGCGGTGAACGGTGTAAGCACTCGGCTAGGTGTAGCTTGCGCCGGCCTCGCGCCGGTGTAGCTCGCGCCGTCCTGGCGCTGCTGTGGGGCGGCCTCACGGCTTCTCCACTGCCGTGGCTGCTAGCGGCGTTCAAATGGAACACGCGATCTAGTGTTAGACATGGACGGTAAAACTAGGCTGTTGACGAGTGCTCTCTTCAGTTGTCCTTCCTCCCGGCACTTGCTTTTGCGACGTTTTCCACGGTCGCCTGTTGCGATATCAGCCCGCACCACCATGTTTCACTCCCACATGTGGAGCGCACACGCTGCAAGCATTTAGGCCCTTCCACTGCGGTTTTTCCTTATCGCTTCTCGGCCTTTTGGCTAAGATCAAAGTGTAGTATCTGTTCTTATCAGCTTAATGCTGGTAAATTCGGATACGAAACGCACTGATATGCGATGTATTTTCTTTAGTCATTGCTCCTCCCGGCACCCGACTATGACGAAGTTGCAGCGTGCACGGTCCGGATCGTGGTTGGCCTTGCTGTGAGGGCAGCAAGCGCCTTCGTAACTGCCAGACCTGCCCTGCATGTGATACTTCTTCCCTCTATTTTTTTCTCCCGATTTTGACTAAGGGTGGCGAGATGCTCAGGCCCCATCTGAACCACCCGCAGAGGCAGATGTAGCCGTCCCATCTGATCCTCCTGCCGTGGCAGATGCAGACCGGTCTCGTGTGTGTCCAGTTTATACTGTCGACACCGGCGGCAGAGTTGGTAGCGACGTATGTGCCTTCCGCTCTGTTCGTCTTCCTATTTTTCCCCCGGCCAGCTTCGTCTGGGTCTCCGCCCGGGGTTGATACAAACTTATGACCTTCTCATCTTGGCCGGAGTGCGCCACTGCACTCCGGGTAAACCCAAGATCTCCTATTATCTATAGATAATTCTTAGTTACGACGCCCGGCCCAGTGCCAGCTAGTGAGGCACGACTCTCTGTAGATGGTGGCAGATGACGTCGACCACGAAACTGGTACTGTGGCCCGGAATATTCCTGAAGCAACCTTCCTAGAAGTTCCTTCCCGCTTCCAAAAATTCTCTCAATGACTAAAAAAATCTGTTCTTATCAGCTTAATATCTGATACGTCCTGCATCGCAGGACCAGAATATTAAACTCATTTTTGGCTCATGACGGAGTGCTAGGGGCTTGCTCCACCTCTGTCGCGGGTTGGCCCGGCATTGCAGTACCGCCGGGATCGGCCCACCTAAAATTAATTAAAACACAGCTTGAAATGAGATAATATTCTGCAGAGATCAGATATTCTGCTGGTAGCAAAACTTGTCGGAGTTGTCGATGTGCCCAGTAGTTAGCTCCTTACACACTGCGATTTCTTTTAATTTAACATTATCTTATTTTATTTTTTTTTTTTTTTTGTTTTTAGCCGGACCGCTCTTGCAGCCACATTACACTAGGCTGGTAATTTATGGGGGCACACAACAGCGCCGTCGGATGCTCCTTTGGCGTCTCTTATGGCCCGGCCACAGATAATTTCAATTAAATTTTTTGGAGTTATAACCTTAGCTCCTCGCGAACGTCGTCGTCGCCGCCGCACGCACGCAGAATACGTGTGTACACACGCACACACACACATATGCAGTCTGCGGTGAACGGTGTAAGCACTCGGCTAGGTGTAGCTTGCGCCGGCCTCGCGCCGGTGTAGCTCGCGCCGTCCTGGCGCTGCTGTGGGGCGGCCTCACGGCTTCTCCACTGCCGTGGCTGCTAGCGGCGTTCAAATGGGAGTCGCTCTTTACTGTTAGACATGGACGGTAAAACTAGGCTGTTGACGAGTGCTCTCTTCAGTTGTCCTTCCTCCCGGCACTTGCTTTTGCGACGTTTTCCACGGTCGCCTGTTGCGATATCAGCCCGCACCACCATGTTTCACTCCCACATGTGGAGCGCACACGCTGCAAGCATTTAGGCCCTTCCACTGCGGTTTTTCCTTATCGCTTCTCGGCCTTTTGGCTAAGATCAAAGTGTAGTATCTGTTCTTATCAGCTTAATATCTGATACGTCCTGCATCGCAGGACCAGAATATTAAACTCATTTTTGGCTCATGACGGAGTGCTAGGGGCTTGCTCCACCTCTGTCGCGGGTTGGCCCGGCATTGCAGTACCGCCGGGATCGGCCCACCTAAAATTAATTAAAACACAGCTTGAAATGAGATAATATTCTGCAGAGATCAGATATTCTGCTGGTAGCAAAACTTGTCGGAGTTGTCGATGTGCCCAGTAGTTAGCTCCTTACACACTGCGATTTCTTTTAATTTAACATTATCTTATTTTATTTTTTTTTTTTTTTTGTTTTTAGCCGGACCGCTCTTGCAGCCACATTACACTAGGCTGGTAATTTATGGGGGCACACAACAGCGCCGTCGGATGCTCCTTTGGCGTCTCTTATGGCCCGGCCACAGATAATTTCAATTAAATTTTTTGGAGTTATAACCTTAGCTCCTCGCGAACGTCGTCGTCGCCGCCGCACGCACGCAGAATACGTGTGTACACACGCACACACACACATATGCAGTCTGCGGTGAACGGTGTAAGCACTCGGCTAGGTGTAGCTTGCGCCGGCCTCGCGCCGGTGTAGCTCGCGCCGTCCTGGCGCTGCTGTGGGGCGGCCTCACGGCTTCTCCACTGCCGTGGCTGCTAGCGGCGTTCAAATGGGAGTCGCTCTTTACTGTTAGACATGGACGGTAAAACTAGGCTGTTGACGAGTGCTCTCTTCAGTTGTCCTTCCTCCCGGCACTTGCTTTTGCGACGTTTTCCACGGTCGCCTGTTGCGATATCAGCCCGCACCACCATGTTTCACTCCCACATGTGGAGCGCACACGCTGCAAGCATTTAGGCCCTTCCACTGCGGTTTTTCCTTATCGCTTCTCGGCCTTTTGGCTAAGATCAAAGTGTAGTATCTGTTCTTATCAGCTTAATGCTGGTAAATTCGGATACGAAACGCACTGATATGCGATGTATTTTCTTAGTCATTGCTCTCCCGGCACCCGACTATGACGAAGTTGCAGCGTGCACGGTCCGGATCGTGGTTGGCCTTGCTGTGAGGGCAGCAAGCGCCTTCGTAACTGCCAGACCTGCCCTGCATGTGATACTTCTTCCCTCTATTTTTTTCTCCCGATTTTGACTAAGGGTGGCGAGATGCTCAGGCCCCATCTGAACCACCCGCAGAGGCAGATGTAGCCGTCCCATCTGATCCTCCTGCCGTGGCAGATGCAGACCGGTCTCGTGTGTGTCCAGTTTATACTGTCGACACCGGCGGCAGAGTTGGTAGCGACGTATGTGCCTTCCGCTCTGTTCGTCTTCCTATTTTTCCCCCGGCCAGCTTCGTCTGGGTCTCCGCCCGGGGTTGATACAAACTTATGACCTTCTCATCTTGGCCGGAGTGCGCCACTGCACTCCGGGTAAACCCAAGATCTCCTATTATCTATAGATAATTCTTAGTTACGACGCCGGCCAGTGCCAGCTAGTGAGGCACGACTCTCTGTAGATGGTGGCAGATGACGTCGACCACGAAACTGGTACTGTGGCCCGGAATATTCCTGAAGCAACCTTCCTAGAAGTTCCTTCCCGCTTCCAAAAATTCTCTCAATGACTAAAAAAATCTGTTCTTATCAGCTTAATATCTGATACGTCCTGCATCGCAGGACCAGAATATTAAACTCATTTTTGGCTCATGACGGAGTGCTAGGGGCTTGCTCCACCTCTGTCGCGGGTTGGCCCGGCATTGCAGTACCGCCGGGATCGGCCCACCTAAAATTAATTAAAACACAGCTTGAAATGAGATAATATTCTGCAGAGATCAGATATTCTGCTGGTAGCAAAACTTGTCGGAGTTGTCGATGTGCCCAGTAGTTAGCTCCTTACACACTGCGATTTCTTTTAATTTAACATTATCTTATTTTTTTTTTTTTTTTTTTTTGTTTTTAGCCGGACCGCTCTTGCAGCCACATTACACTAGGCTGGTAATTTATGGGGCACACAACAGCGCCGTCGGATGCTCCTTTGGCGTCTCTTATGGCCCGGCCACAGATAATTTCAATTAAATTTTTTGGAGTTATAACCTTAGCTCCTCGCGAACGTCGTCGTCGCCGCCGCCGCACGCACGCAGAATACGTGTGTACACACGCACACACACACATATGCAGTCTGCGGTGAACGGTGTAAGCACTCGGCTAGGTGTAGCTTGCGCCGGCCTCGCGCCGGTGTAGCTCGCGCCGTCCTGGCGCTGCTGTGGGGCGGCCTCACGGCTTCTCCACTGCGTGGCTGCTAGCGGCGTTCAAATGGGAGTCGCTCTTTACTGTTAGACATGGACGGTAAAACTAGGCTGTTGACGAGTGCTCTCTTCAGTTGTCCTTCCTCCCGGCACTTGCTTTTGCGACGTTTTCCACGGTCGCCTGTTGCGATATCAGCCCGCACCACCATGTTTCACTCCCACATGTGGAGCGCACACGCTGCAAGCATTTAGGCCCTTCCACTGCGGTTTTTCCTTATCGCTTCTCGGCCTTTTGGCTAAGATCAAAGTGTAGTATCTGTTCTTATCAGCTTAATATCTGATACGTCCTGCATCGCAGGACCAGAATATTAAACTCATTTTTGGCTCATGACGGAGTGCTAGGGGCTTGCTCCACCTCTGTCGCGGGTTGGCCCGGCATTGCAGTACCGCCGGGATCGGCCCACCTAAAATTAATTAAAACACAGCTTGAAATGAGATAATATTCTGCAGAGATCAGATATTCTGCTGGTAGCAAAACTTGTCGGAGTTGTCGATGTGCCCAGTAGTTAGCTCCTTACACACTGCGATTTCTTTTAATTTAACATTATCTTATTTTATTTTTTTTTTTTTTTTGTTTTTAGCCGGACCGCTCTTGCAGCCACATTACACTAGGCTGGTAATTTATGGGGGCACACAACAGCGCCGTCGGATGCTCCTTTGGCGTCTCTTATGGCCCGGCCACAGATAATTTCAATTAAATTTTTTGGAGTTATAACCTTAGCTCCTCGCGAACGTCGTCGTCGCCGCCGCACGCACGCAGAATACGTGTGTACACACGCACACACACACATATGCAGTCTGCGGTGAACGGTGTAAGCACTCGGCTAGGTGTAGCTTGCGCCGGCCTCGCGCCGGTGTAGCTCGCGCCGTCCTGGCGCTGCTGTGGGGCGGCCTCACGGCTTCTCCACTGCCGTGGCTGCTAGCGGCGTTCAAATGGGAGTCGCTCTTTACTGTAGACATGGACGGTAAAACTAGGCTGTTGACGAGTGCTCTCTTCAGTTGTCCTTCCTCCCGGCACTTGCTTTTGCGACGTTTTCCACGGTCGCCTGTTGCGATATCAGCCCGCACCACCATGTTTCACTCCCACATGTGGAGCGCACACGCTGCAAGCATTTAGGCCCTTCCACTGCGGTTTTTCCTTATCGCTTCTCGGCCTTTTGGCTAAGATCAAAGTGTAGTATCTGTTCTTATCAGCTTAATATCTGATACGTCCTGCATCGCAGGACCAGAATATTAAACTCATTTTTGGCTCATGACGGAGTGCTAGGGGCTTGCTCCACCTCTGTCGCGGGTTGGCCCGGCATTGCAGTACCGCCGGGATCGGCCCACCTAAAATTAATTAAAACACAGCTTGAAATGAGATAATATTCTGCAGAGATCAGATATTCTGCTGGTAGCAAAACTTGTCGGAGTTGTCGATGTGCCCAGTAGTTAGCTCCTTACACACTGCGATTTCTTTTAATTTAACATTATCTTATTTTATTTTTTTTTTTTTTGTTTTTAGCCGGACCGCTCTTGCAGCCACATTACACTAGGCTGGTAATTTATGGGGGCACACAACAGCGCCGTCGGATGCTCCTTTGGCGTCTCTTATGGCCCGGCCACAGATAATTTCAATTAAATTTTTTGGAGTTATAACCTTAGCTCCTCGCGAACGTCGTCGTCGCCGCCGCCGCACGCACGCAGAATACGTGTGTACACACGCACACACACACATATGCAGTCTGCGGTGAACGGTGTAAGCACTCGGCTAGGTGTAGCTTGCGCCGGCCTCGCGCCGGTGTAGCTCGCGCCGTCCTGGCGCTGCTGTGGGGCGGCCTCACGGCTTCTCCACTGCCGTGGCTGCTAGCGGCGTTCAAATGGGAGTCGCTCTTACTGTTAGACATGGACGGTAAAACTAGGCTGTTGACGAGTGCTCTCTTCAGTTGTCCTTCCTCCCGGCACTTGCTTTTGCGACGTTTTCCACGGTCGCCTGTTGCGATATCAGCCCGCACCACCCATGTTTCACTCCCACATGTGGAGCGCACACGCTGCAAGCATTTAGGCCCTTCCACTGCGGTTTTTCCTTATCGCTTCTCGGCCTTTTGGCTAAGATCAAAGTGTAGTATCTGTTCTTATCAGCTTAATGCTGGTAAATTCGGATACGAAACGCACTGATATGCGATGTATTTTCTTTAGTCATTGCTCTCCCCGGCACCCGACTATGACGAAGTTGCAGCGTGCACGGTCCGGATCGTGGTTGGCCTTGCTGTGAGGGCAGCAAGCGCCTTCGTAACTGCCAGACCTGCCCTGCATGTGATACTTCTTCCCTCTATTTTTTTCTCCCGATTTTGACTAAGGGTGGCGAGATGCTCAGGCCCCATCTGAACCACCCGCAGAGGCAGATGTAGCCGTCCCATCTGATCCTCCTGCCGTGGCAGATGCAGACCGGTCTCGTGTGTGTCCAGTTTATACTGTCGACACCGGCGGCAGAGTTGGTAGCGACGTATGTGCCTTCCGCTCTGTTCGTCTTCCTATTTTTCCCCCGGCCAGCTTCGTCTGGGTCTCCGCCCGGGGTTGATACAAACTTATGACCTTCTCATCTTGGCCGGAGTGCGCCACTGCACTCCGGGTAAACCCAAGATCTCCTATTATCTATAGATAATTCTTAGTTACGACGCCGGCCCAGTGCCAGCTAGTGAGGCACGACTCTCTGTAGATGGTGGCAGATGACGTCGACCACGAAACTGGTACTGTGGCCCGGAATATTCCTGAAGCAACCTTCCTAGAAGTTCCTTCCCGCTTCCAAAAATTCTCTCAATGACTAAAAAAATCTGTTCTTATCAGCTTAATATCTGATACGTCCTGCATCGCAGGACCAGAATATTAAACTCATTTTTGGCTCATGACGGAGTGCTAGGGGCTTGCTCCACCTAACACGCGATCTAGTGT
>NW_026062668.1:25000-27500 GCF_023897955.1 Schistocerca gregaria | reverse complement strand
ACCCACGTTGGCCCTTAACCTAACCCACGTTGGCCCTTAACCTAACCCACGTTGGCCCTTAACCTAACCCACGTTGGCCCTTAACCTAACCCACGTTGGCCCTTAACCTAACCCACGTTGGCCCTTAACCTAACCCACGTTGGCCCTTAACCTAACCCACGTTGGCCCTTAACCTAACCCACGTTGGCCCCTTAACCTAACCCACGTTGGCACCTTAACCTAAGTTACGCTGCACCTTAACCCAAGTTACGCTGCACCTTAACCCAAGTTACGCTGCACCTTAACCCAAGTTACGCTGCACCTTAACCCAAGTTACGCTGCACCTTAACCCAAGTTACGCTGCACCTTAACCCAAGTTACGCTGCACCTTAACCCAAGTTACGCTGCACCTTAACCCAAGTTACGCTGCACCTTAACCCAAGTTACGCTGCACCTTAACCCAAGTTACGCTGCACCTTAACCCAAGTTACGCTGCACCTTAACCCAAGTTACGCTGCACCTTAACCCAAGTTACGCTGCACCTTAACCCAAGTTACGCTGCACCTTAACCCAAGTTACGCTGCACCTTAACCCAAGTTACGCTGCACCTTAACCCAAGTTACGCTGCACCTTAACCCAAGTTACGCTGCACCTTAACCCAAGTTACGCTGCACCTTAACCCAAGTTACGCTGCACCTTAACCCAAGTTACGCTGCACCTTAACCCAAGTTACGCTGCACCTTAACCCAAGTTACGCTGCACCTTAACCCAAGTTACGCTGCACCTTAACCCAAGTTACGCTGCACCTTAACCCAAGTTACGCTGCACCTTAACCCAAGTTACGCTGCACCTTAACCCAAGTTACGCTGCACCTTAACCCAACTTACGCTGCACCTTAACCTAACTTACGCTGCACCTTAACCTAACTTACGCTGCACCTTAACCTAACTTACGCTGCACCTTAACCTAACTTACACTGCACCTTAACCTAACTTACACTGCACCTTAACTGTCACATGTAACGTCACAGGAATGTAGCTTTGCCTAACAGCAACCCTCTGAACATAGTTCACTGCTTGGATCCTCTGGTGTCATGTGTATTTCTTGATGCCATGGTGCGTACCCTCACATAAAGGTCTTTCGAGTGTTGCGTACTTTCTACACAGTCCCGCTAACCACTGGAAGGGTGTACCGCTACAGAACGAATATCGCCCTCCCCTCCTGCCCTTCCAAGCTGGTCGGTCAGGCGTTTGTTTGTGAAATGAGCCTTGCAGCTGTTCAGTTGCATTCGGTTGTCGATGCAGTCAGTGTACGTTGTGGTACGGCCTGTGTGGACTGTCCGCTGATGTACGCGTAACCCACACTGATCATCCGTCGTTACGTACTGAGTGACATAATGTGGCACATGCTTGACCGTACACCGGCTGCGCCCTACAATGGCGAATCATAAGGGCCATATGTTGTGCACGATGCTACTTGTCTCGTCTCCCCATTACAGCGAGATTGCACTGTTGTACGCCGTACAGACATGTGGTAGGTAGGTACGGACGAAAGTATTGCATGTTGGCCCCCCCCCCCCCCCCCCCTCCTCCCTCTGCCGGGAATCAGCGTGAGCCGTCTGTTGATGTAGCGACGAGGGTTTTCCTATTTAATCGTATTGCCCCACACAACATGATAGCACGGTGGACCGCGTTCCACATCTGCGACATGCTACAGAGGCCGGTTGACAGTCGACCGCGCAAGGGACATTGCACACGTGCGCGGACCATCTTCCACGTGTTCTCTCGTGTACATGCCGCAGTGTGTATGTGGGCTGATGTAGCGTGTCGTGACACATAACATGCAGGCATGCCAGAATCGTAGATTTCGCAAATGTAGATTGACGTATACGTTTGCTGCCAAAGATCCGCAAATGAACTGGAAATCAGTTGTTGAGCGGTTGTTCGCGCTGCAGGTGCATCGGTGATAGCGACGATCGGTACATCTATGAACCGGTTGTTTCGGCGGTACCCGCCATGCCCCCGAACCTGAGTTGGCCATGTGGGTATGAAGCGATACGAGGCTGTGGCTTGGCGGGACAGTCCCCGGCCGGTGAGGGGGGGCCGCCCGGCGTGCTGGCCGCGCGCTGCGTGAGCGCACGCACTACAGCCGGCTGGTGGGGGGCGCCCAGTGGCAGGAGCGCCGGCCGACGGGCCCGGCTGGCGTCCCAGCTATGCGCCGGCGCACCCTGCGCGCGGCGCCAGGCGGCCAAAGTGGGTTCTGCCGAGCCCGGTGCGAAGCGCGGTGGACATCTGCAGTGTGCTGGTCCGATTGCGGACTGTGTGCGTTGAGGATGCGCCGCCGCCCGGCACTCGGCGTCGCGACGCCGTCTGCTGCTCGGTCGCCCCCAGCGGTTCTCGCAGGTGGTTTGTATCGCAGCTCTGCGGACGTGTTGGCGCGTGCGCTGTGCTGGGAGAGTTCGCTTCTGCACCCAAGTGGGGCTTTGCCCTTCTGTGGCGCTGGCGTTGGAGCTGCCGGTCAC
>NW_026062668.1:15000-17500 GCF_023897955.1 Schistocerca gregaria | reverse complement strand
GACAAGACCTCTCGTCAACCGTCTCCATTCCGGCCGCTACCTCTCCTGTCCCCGACCGGACTGTGAAAAATCACAATGCCAATGTCGGTTAAGATAGGACAGCTGAACTGCGCGCGAACGCAAGCGGTGATGCAGGAGGTACGACGCCGAGCGGAGGAGGAGTCTCTAGACATATTATGTCTGCAAGAGCCCTACTCTAGGGACGGAAAGATCCGATATATGCCGACAACAGCTCAGATCCTGGCTGGGGGAGAGCATCCTATGGCAGCAATTGTTGTGCTAAATCGTTCCTTCAGAGCAGTCAAAGTGGCGCACCTAAGCAACAGATGCATGGTGTTAGCTGAGATAAATACTGGCGATTTCACCTTTTTCGTGCTAAATATGTACTTTCAGTACAGGCACAGAGAAAGACCGTATATCGACCAGTTAAAAGAGGCGGTTGGGTTCTACCGCAATGACTTGCTGATTTGCACAATGGACGCAAATGCCATGTCACCCCTATGGCACAGTGACATCACGCCTCTTGGTGCTCGACGCGCCGCCAGGCGAGGTGAGAGACTCGCTGAAGCAATTCACGAGCTCAGACTAGAAGTGCTGAACCGACCAAACTTCCCACCAACTTTCGAAGGCCGCCGTGGAGCGACCTCGAATATCGATGTGACACTGAAGAGTGCACACGAGCATCTCCGTGCGGAGAACTGGAAGGTATGGCGGGGAATGACACTAAGTGACCACAATCTGATCACATTCACTGTAGCCTATGATGGGGAGCCTCCTCCTGAAGACCAGGTGAACGGCACCGTCAAGTACAACTGGCGAAAGGCTAATTGGGATCGACTAAGAGGTAATCTAGTGATACCGAATTGGCCAATGGATCGCGTTGTGGACGTTGACAAAGCTGCAGAAGATCTGACGGCGGCCATACAGACAGCAGCAACAGGCGCAGTCCCGTTGGCCCACACAGGGAAAATGCCTAAGGCACCTTGGAACCCTGAGCTGCAGCGTCTCCGACGCGAATGCAGAAGAGCGCGGCGGCATTACCAGCGCAGCGTAGGCGATCACATTCGTGAGGCCACGCTCGCGCGGTACAGGCGGGCCAAAGCCGTGTTTAAGCGGGCACTGCACACAGTACGGACTGAGAGTTGGCAGTCTTTTGTTCGTGACAGTCTGGCGGCTGACCCCTGGGGTACACCGTACAAGATTGCCGTGTCAAAAGTTCGGTCACCGACGGTCCTGTCGACCCTAAGGAAGATCGATGGCAGTCACACCAAGGACTGGCAAGAGTCAGCTGAGCTCCTCATGAGTACCTTATTGCCCGACGATAGTAGCGAAGATGAGGACGAGGAACAGGGGAATTTGAGGCGACAACTCCATGAGCTGTATGCCGATGAGACGCCTGTTGCTCCGTTCACTGAACGTGAAGTTACCGCCGCAATTCTTGAATTGCGCCGTAAAAAGGCGACGGGCCATGATGGACTCGCTGCCGAGGTTCTCCAAGCCCTGTGCGCGGAGATCTGCCCTTACCTGACTAACCTCTACAATGAGTGCTTACGTCAGGGACGGGTACCAGAATCGTGGAAGTTGGCCGAAGTGGTCATTCTGAGAAAGGGTGAGGACAAGGATCCGGAAGTGCCGAAATCATACCGACCCATCTGTCTCTTGAACTCCATGGCTAAGCTCCAGGAGAAGCTCCTATGCCTTCGGCTAGAGCAACACCGGGAACTTAGGGGACGCAGTCCCGACCAATATGGATTCAGGAGGGGTCTGTGTACAGAAGATGCTATAAACAAGGCAATGTTGTTGGTGGACACATCTACAGCCAAGTACGTTGCGGGGATAATGGTTGACATCGCTGGGGCTTTCGACAACCTATGGTGGCCGGCACTGTTCGACAGCCTAAGGAAGTTGGAATGTCCTGGGCCCCTGTACCGGTGCCTGCTAGACTACTGCCGTAACCGGCGGGCGGTTTTGCGGTGCCCGGGGCGGGCGGTTGAGAAGTCGATCACCAAGGGATGCCCACAGGGCTCGGTCTGCGGTCCCATATTCTGGGATGTAGGCCTCGAGCCTGTGTTGGCGGAACTAGGAGAACTGCGACAAGTGCGAGGCGTAGTAGCGTACGCCGATGACATCCTTCTAGTGATAGAAGGTGACTCTCGGGCAATGTTGGAAGTAAACTGCAACGCAGCGCTCAACGCCCTGCAGCAGTGGTGCCACAAAGTGAAGCTGAAGCTGTCTGCTGAGAAGACTGTGTATATCTTGCTGCGCGGCCGTTTGGCACGTGGCCCTGTACTCCGAATTGCTGGCGGTGCCAACGATGGAGCTATCAGGCGAACACGCATGGCGAGGTATCTGGGAATCCACCTCGATGAGTCCAGACTGTTCTCTGCGCATATCGAGATCGTATGTCGCAAAAGCCAGGCCCTCTTCCACAAGATAGCCAGTATTGCAAACAAGCAATACCATCTGCCATTGCAGACATTAAGGCTATATCACTCGAGCA
>NW_026062668.1:7500-10000 GCF_023897955.1 Schistocerca gregaria | reverse complement strand
TTAACCCAAGTTACGCTGCACCTTAACCCAAGTTACGCTGCACCTTAACCCAAGTTACGCTGCACCTTAACCCAAGTTACGCTGCACCTTAACCCAAGTTACGCTGCACCTTAACCCAAGTTACGCTGCACCTTAACCCAAGTTACGCTGCACCTTAACCCAAGTTACGCTGCACCTTAACCCAAGTTACGCTGCACCTTAACCTAACTTACGCTGCACCTTAACCTAACTTACGCTGCACCTTAACCTAACTTACGCTGCACCTTAACCTAACTTACGCTGCACCTTAACCTAACTTACGCTGCACCTTAACCTAACTTACGCTGCACCTTAACCTAACTTACACTGCACCTTAACTGTCACATGTAACGTCACAGGAATGTAGCTTTGCCTAACAGCAACCCTCTGAACATAGTTCACTGCTTGGATCCTCTGGTGTCATGTGTATTTCTTGATGCCATGGTGCGTACCCTCACATAAAGGTCTTTCGAGTGTTGCGTACTTTCTACACAGTCCCGCTAACCACTGGAAGGGTGTACCGCTACAGAACGAATATCGCCCTCCCCTCCTGCCCTTCCAAGCTGGTCGGTCAGGCGTTTGTTTGTGAAATGAGCCTTGCAGCTGTTCAGTTGCATTCGGTTGTCGATGCAGTCAGTGTACGTTGTGGTACGGCCTGTGTGGACTGTCCGCTGATGTACGCGTAACCCACACTGATCATCCGTCGTTACGTACTGAGTGACATAATGTGGCACATGCTTGACCGTACACCGGCTGCGCCCTACAATGGCGAATCATAAGGGCCATATGTTGTGCACGATGCTACTTGTCTCGTCTCCCCATTACAGCGAGATTGCACTGTTGTACGCCGTACAGACATGTGGTAGGTAGGTACGGACGAAAGTATTGCATGTTGGCCCCCCCCCCCCCCCCCCCCCTCCTCCCTCTGCCGGGAATCAGCGTGAGCCGTCTGTTGATGTAGCGACGAGGGTTTTCCTATTTAATCGTATTGCCCCACACAACATGATAGCACGGTGGACCGCGTTCCACATCTGCGACATGCTACAGAGGCCGGTTGACAGTCGACCGCGCAAGGGACATTGCACACGTGCGCGGACCATCTTCCACGTGTTCTCTCGTGTACATGCCGCAGTGTGTATGTGGGCTGATGTAGCGTGTCGTGACACATAACATGCAGGCATGCCAGAATCGTAGATTTCGCAAATGTAGATTGACGTATACGTTTGCTGCCAAAGATCCGCAAATGAACTGGAAATCAGTTGTTGAGCGGTTGTTCGCGCTGCAGGTGCATCGGTGATAGCGACGATCGGTACATCTATGAACCGGTTGTTTCGGCGGTACCCGCCATGCCCCCGAACCTGAGTTGGCCATGTGGGTATGAAGCGATACGAGGCTGTGGCTTGGCGGGACAGTCCCCGGCCGGTGAGGGGGGGCCGCCCGGCGTGCTGGCCGCGCGCTGCGTGAGCGCACGCACTACAGCCGGCTGGTGGGGGGCGCCCAGTGGCAGGAGCGCCGGCCGACGGGCCCGGCTGGCGTCCCAGCTATGCGCCGGCGCACCCTGCGCGCGGCGCCAGGCGGCCAAAGTGGGTTCTGCCGAGCCCGGTGCGAAGCGCGGTGGACATCTGCAGTGTGCTGGTCCGATTGCGGACTGTGTGCGTTGAGGATGCGCCGCCGCCCGGCACTCGGCGTCGCGACGCCGTCTGCTGCTCGGTCGCCCCCAGCGGTTCTCGCAGGTGGTTTGTATCGCAGCTCTGCGGACGTGTTGGCGCGTGCGCTGTGCTGGGAGAGTTCGCTTCTGCACCCAAGTGGGGCTTTGCCCTTCTGTGGCGCTGGCGTTGGAGCTGCCGGTCACCGTAGGTGGCGCGTGTTGTTTCCCGCCGGCAATGCCACGACAGCACGCTCCCGGGCCTCTGTCGGCAGCGGCAAGCTCAGTTGGGAGCACGGGTGTTCGCACTGAAAGCGTCTACTCGCCCATCTCCGGGCGATTGCGCCTCTCTCGAACCCGACCAAGTACTTAGGACGGCGCTGCGCGCCGCCGGGACCTGAGAGGGTTTCGAGGTGTATCGTGCAGGGGAGCTCAGCCTCCTCCTGTTTGCAGAATAATTGAGCGGACGCTTGCGTGTTCGCGCGGGCCCTCGGGACACACTCCCGGGCGGCCGGCTGCTCAGCTCTCGTTGACGCAGCTCCCTGGTTGATCCTGCCAGTAGTCATATGCTTGTCTCAAAGATTAAGCCATGCATGTCTCAGTACAAGCCGCATTAAGGTGAAACCGCGAATGGCTCATTAAATCAGTTATGGTTCCTTAGATCGTACCCACGTTACTTGGATAACTGTGGTAATTCTAGAGCTAATACATGCAAACAGAGTCCCGACCAGAGATGGAAGGGACGCTTTTATTAGATCAAAACCAATCGGATTGGCTCGTCTGGTCCGTTTGCCTTGGTGACTCTGAATAACTTTGGGCTGATCGCACGGTCCTCGT